>NW_026696953.1:42500-47898 GCF_030435755.1 Ochotona princeps | reverse complement strand
CGACAGCAGCATGGAGCGTCAACTATCATATCTTTAGTGTTTATGGAGACAGAAGCGGCAGCAGCAGCAGTAGCAGCGATATCGCCACTTTCTCTGCAGCAGGAGCAGGGAGCAACGCTGAGCATCAAGTACAGTCTCTCTCCTTTTTATGACTGACTAAAGAAAGAAGCAGCAGCAGCAGCCTCTCTTTTATGGAGACACATAATTTTGTATGTATAGCGGAGTATGCGACATGCAGCCGTGGATCGAGAGCACAAGCAGACTCTGTTAACAACAGCCTATAGCTCGAGACAACTCTTGAGCTGAAGCCGCGGTAATACCAGTATGAGCAGCAGCAGCAGCCGTCATTTCTCACGCACACGCAGCACCAGCAGCAGTAGTAGCAGCAGCGCGTTTCTGCGCCGCAAAAACAGGTCGGTAGGATGAGCAGCAGCGGCAGCAGCAGTAGTTTCGTTCGTGTGATGCAGAGTGGCAGTGAAGGCAGTTGCTGAGCACCAGTAGCAGCGGTGTGAATCATCAGAGCAGCAGCTGCAGTAGTAGGATTAGTCCAAGCAGCAACAGCAGCAGTGTGTGAGCAGCACGAACAGGAGTATGGCGACTATAAGCAGCAACGGTCATCTCTTTTTAGCAGAAGCAGAAGTAGCAACACCGACATGTGACTCTGAGCAGCAAGAGCAGCTGTTACCGAGCAGCACAAACAGCGGTATAGATAGTATGAAAAGCAGCAGCAGCGGCAGCATCAATAGTAGGAGTAGGAGTAGTAGTAGCGGTATTAACAGGAGCAGAAGTTTTTAAGAGCAGGACTAGCGGTGATGGTATAAGCAGCAGCGCCTATTACTGTGCAGCAGCACGAGTAGTAGTAGTAGTAGCACTGGTAGTGGTACTAGTAGTAGTGGTACTACTAGTAGTCGTCTGATTAGCAATGGCAGCACTTTTTGAGGGGAGCAAGAACAGCAGTAGTAGTATGAGCAACAGCACTGCTCTATGCGCACCAGCACTGCCTTATGCGCACCAGCACTGCCTTATGCGCACCAGCACGACTAGTGAAGTAGTAGTGGTAGTACTTATCGTCTGTGCAGGGAGGAATAGCAGCACATCGTCTAATCAGCAACAAGTAAACAGAATCGGCGCTAGTAGTACGAGCAGCAGCTTCCGTGAGCCTGTCTTACGAATAGAAGCCCTATCATGCCTGTATGCAGTAGAAGCCACAAGAGTCCTCTCAGGAAGCAGCAACGCCAGTTGTTGTACATCTCGAGACAAGAAGATAGCTCTCTCAGCACTAGAAAAAGGAGGGCACTATCACCAAAACATCGGCAGCAGCAGCTGAAGCTTGAATAGGAGTAGTAGTAGTATAAAAAGAGAAAGTAGAGCTGCATGCATAGCACACTCACAAAAGCTCCAAGAGTGAAAACTGTTACCCTGAACAGGCGTTGTACTAGTACTACTACTACTACTTGTTGTTGTAGCAGTAGCACTACTACTACTACTACGACCAAATAATAGTGGGGGCTAGTAGTACTAGTGGTATGATTCTAGTAAAAGTTGCAATGATAGTGGGAACTATTACTGCAGTGTAGATGTATAACAAAGTAATAATAGTCGTAATAAGAATAGCAGTACTAATAGAATTAGTCATAGTGTTGAGAGAGTATTTGTTATAGTAGTAGTGGCTGCAATAGTATCTGTAGTATCAGTAGTACTAGTAGTAATAGTAATATCACTTACAGTAAGGGAAGGTGCACTCAGTGGTATTTGGTGTGGGGTGGAGGCAACAGTGCACTTGTGGACAGCAGCATAGAGAAAGCAGCAGAAAAGTCAACATACAAACAAGAATAGCAGCAGCACAAACATCATGGCAAATTCAGTAAAGAAGAAAGAAGCAGAGGGGGGTCGTTATAGAGAGAGGCATCGCGTAAATACATCATGGAAACTTGTGAGGCAGCAATTCTTCACGTACGTATACCCGTTGATTCTACTCTTGCTCGTGTACAGTGGAATGTAGCAGTAGTCAGCAACACAAGCAGCAATCGCTGTAGCATTAGCACCAGCAGCAATGGCTGTAGCAGTAGCACAAGCAGTTCTGCAATCGCTGGTGAATTTTCGCAGACAGAGCACATCCCACACACTGCCACAATTGCCAGAGAGATACACGTCTCCAATACAGTAACTCGAGCAGCAGCAGCAGCAGCAGCGTCAGCTGCAGCGTCGGCAGCAACGTCAGCAACAACTCCAGCACCGAAAGGAGCTCTAGTCACAGCAGTGACAGCAGCAGAAGAAGAAAACGCAGGAGCAGCAGCAGGAGGAGGAGGAAGAACAGCAGCAGAAAAACGCAGGAGCAGCAGGAGGAGGAGCAGGGACAACGAAAGGGAATGTCGCCATTTTTACTGCAAACAACGAAGATGACATCATGATATCTAGTCATACGCACTGCACTAACATAATAGCTGGGGATAATCTTTGCAACGCACCAAATAATGTTGAATATACAAATAGTAATATGTGTGCTGGTAGAAGTAGCGGTGGTAGTGCTGTTGCTGCAGAAGAGGAACACAGCATATAGCAGAAGCATAGAGGGGGTGATGAAGATGCAGAAACAGAGATGAAAACGCATGAAATATTATCAGGGCGACAGAGAATCCAAGGTGTAGAATTTGATAAGAATAAGACTACTACAACTACTAAAACTACTAGTACGCCTACTACTTGGGGTGCTTTTGATTCTTGTGATAGTCAAGAGCAGCAAACACGAACCGAAGACAAGAATTTCCAAGAGAAAGAACAGCGAAACCCAAGGAAACGAAGCAGCGGAGATGCGGGGATCGAATACTCATGAAGCAGCAACGGATTGTATGAAACAGTGGGAAAGCAGCCCACATCCTAACGCAGACCAGGGTCAGGCGATACAGCAACTACAACAGCAGCAACAGCAGTAGCAGCAGCGGCAGCAGCAGGAAGCGCAGAAGCACAAGTAGGAGCGGCAACCACTGGAGTAGCAGTAGCAACAGGAAGCAAAGGATGGGCAGCAACACAAGGAGCACCACCAGAAGGAGCACTACCAGAAGAAGCAGAAGCAGCAACAGAAGTACTAGCGCGTACAGGACCGACAACAGCACCATCCTCATCATCAGCGGCATCAGCAGGAGGAGGAGGAGGAGTAGTACCAGTACGACTAGCAGCAATGACAACAGCAGGTGACGAGGAGGCAGCAGCAGAAAAGAATGTTCTACATAGCAAAATGGCAGCATTACGAATAGGAACAGCAGCTGCAGTAGCAGCAGTAGATGTGGCTGTAGATGGTACTGCAAGGGTTGAGGCAAAACAAGAGGGTGTTGTAAACATGGCAGAGGGGATTCGTACTGATAATACAGACGACGAACAAAGAGAAGAAGGAGAGGAAGAAGTAGAGGAAAGCAGAGATGAGGAAGAGGAGGGGAAAGAGGAAGAACAAGAAAGAAGCGAAGACGAAGAAGAAGGAGAAGAAAAAGAAGAAGAAGAGGAAAAAGCACCCGTGATGAAAGCAGAAGAGGAGGTTGAATACGCTACTTATGAGTATGTAATTGAAGAAGGAGAGAGTGTGGGTACGACAGTCCGTATGGAAGAAGAAGGCCAGCGCAACTTTGATGTAATTGAAAAGTGTGCTGGAGTCGCAGCAGCACCCGATGCTGCAGCAACCACAGCAACAAAAGAAGAAGCAGCACAAGACGAAGTCGAAGAAGGACGCATGCATACGGCTGCAGACGAAGTAGAAAGTAGTGAGAACGAAGAAGGGGAGCAAGAAGAAGAGGAAGAAGAAGTAGAAAAAGGTGACTTTTCGGAAGACGAACAAAATGACGAACGATTGGAGAGTGAACGGGGAGCAGAAGAGGAAGGAGAAGAAGAAGAAGAAATGGAGGAAGCGACAACAGAACAACATAGAGCACCGAGAGAGATCTGGAACACGGAACTAGAAACAGCGCTAAAACACACAACGCAAAATGAGAACTCTCTTCTAACAGCAGGTATATGTGCTCTCGCGGACGTAAACACCATTACTACGACTACTCATAATAATGATACCGCTACTACTACTACTACTAGTACTCCTTCTAGTACTACTACTACTACAAAAGATGGTTTAGTAGCAGCAGCAGTGGACTTGCGCGGGGTTGCAAGTGAAGCACACCCTGCATGGGTTGTGTAGAACAAAGAGGGGAAGAAGAAGAAGACGGAAGAGAAGAAGACGAAAAAGAACAGAAGAAAAGTGCTGCTGTTGATGCGGAGACTGAGGAAGATGAGCAGCTGCATGAGCAAAGTGAGGAGGGGGGACGGCGGCACGTGCTCGAAGACGGCAGCAACAGTAATAATAATAATGTGTGGCAGCAGCAAATGGTAGTGGAGGAAGAGAGAAATATCAAAGAGAAGGAGCCGACAGTTGATCCGCACAAGATGAATAGACAGCAGAGGCAGCAGGAGCAGGAACTGCTGCAGCGAGAAGTGGTGCGAGGAGCACTTGAACAACAACAGCTGCAGCAGCACAGAGGACAGCAGCAGCAGAAAGAGGAGGAGGAGGATGGGGAGCAAGAGCAGCAGGAAGGCCTCTCACAGAGAAGAAAAGAGCGTGAAGAAGCACAAGAAGCTAGTGCAGCAGGAGGAAGTTTCGCTGATATTGAGACGAGTCATGGAAATCAGGAAGAAGTATGCTCTTCGTTTGTATATGAGACTAGACGAGACATGCCACCAGAGGCAGCAGCACCAGTGCAGCAGCAGCAGCACCAACAACAACAACACCAAACGCAGCAGATACATCAGGACGACCGGCGACAGCTGCAGAATGATAAAGCGAAAAAAAAGAAAAAGAAAAGGAAACAGAGGAGAGGAGGAGCAAGCGGTAGAGGTGGTGGTGGTGGTGATGGAGAAGTAGGAGGACTAGGAGGAGGAGGAGCAGCAGCAGCAGGAGCAGCAGCAGGAGCAGCCTGCACCTCCTTTCAACATGAGCCAGATACTACTACTACTACTGAGACAACCGCTGCTTCTTCCTTTCAACGTAAGCCAGAAGGGCAGAAGGAGATGCAGTGGTCGCAGGGCGAAACACAGGCTGGAGCAGAGGGAAGAAGACCCAGCAGCAAATCAGAGAAGCGAAGAAGAAGAAAAGGAACAGCAGGAAGAGAACAATTAGTACTACCAACTACAAATATGTCAGAGAAAGCTGAAAGAGAAGGATAGTAATACTGATGGTAAGCGACGGTCTCTTGTTAATCACGATACGTCTTCTACTACTACTACTACTACTTTCAGAGCCCCCTGAGAGACGTGCTATTGCTGCTGCTGTCGCCAATGTAATCGCAAAACAGACACACACACACACACTTCTCTGCGAAGCACTGGTGCTATGCATTCCCTGCTGTTTCTACAGATGTCC
>NW_026696953.1:0-37500 GCF_030435755.1 Ochotona princeps | reverse complement strand
ACCCCCATGTTACTACTACCGTGCGTACTATTATCGTATCACTACTACTACTTCTTCTACGACTCCTACAGCCAATATGCTACTACAGGAAAGCAACATGCTCAAATAATGTCTCCTTTCTCTCTCTCTCTCTCTCTCGATATATATATATATATATGTAGATGGTGAAGGAAGTGTCGAGAGATGAATCCTTGGTGTACTCATTTGTGTGTGCATTGGCGTCATATCGTGCTCCTGCCAAAGGGAAAAGCTGGTGTTGCTGTTGCCGTTGTTGCTGTTGCCGTTGTTGCTGTTGCTGCGTGTTTGTGGGTGCATGCAGGGTCGTGCTGCGCCAGTGGCGGTACCAGCCATCCTCAGAGAAAGGGGTAGAGGAGAGAGACGAAAAGGAGCAGAAGAAAGAGCAGAGGGAGAGCAGAGAGAGTTGTTGTTTGCTCAAGCGCAGCGTGTCGATAACGGCCGTGCAGTGAAGAACAGCAAATGCACACTACTTTCTGGCTCTCCTCAAATATTAGGAAATTCCGCTCTTTTGCATGCAGCGTCTTCCAAGTTCGCTACGACTGCAACAACAACTGCACAAGAAGCGTCTACCTGTGCTAGGAAAACAGCTTTCAATACAACAACAGCAATAACAATAACCACTACTACTCCCAAGACAACCACCAGAAGGACGCCCTCGTCACCTCCACCACCTGCTGCGGCCTCTGCCTCATTCTTACCTGCCAGTAGTTATTGCGCCGGTCCAAAGGTTCCCTCCGTGTCTTTCTCTTCGTTTGGTAGTATAAACAAACACACTCTCAGCTTCCCTGAAGGTATAGTTGAAGAACTATCACCCTCTCCTTCAAACCAGAAGGCAACACAAGGGCGGTACTGACGATGTACTTGCTGCTGCCAATAGTAATAGACCTACTGCAATTAGTAGACCTACTACTACTTCTAGTACTGCCAATGCTACGACTACCACCAGTACTACTCTTTCTACTACCACTACTACTACTACTAACACGACTTCTCTTCTTCCTCCTCCTCCGCCTCCGCCTCCTCCTCCTCCATCTTTATCACCAGTTATATCATCACCGTCCACATCTTCTTCCTGCTCTAGTACTACTGCCCCACATACACAACACTGTGGTCACAGTGTTAGTTTATAGTAGTAGTAGTAGTACTACTAGTAGTAGTAGCCGCACTACTAGCAGTAGTAGTAGTAGTAAAGGAAATAAAAAGAACAATAAGGGTACTAAGGAAAGACATTCCTTCTATTCTCCAAGACTCCCATTTCTTCCTACCGCCACCTCCACTACCTCTTCTTCATCATTTTCAGGTGCTGCGGGTAAGGCTAAGGGTAATACTAGTGTACTATTGACGACTACTCCTCCTACCAGTACAGCTCGTATGCATTCGTTGTTTTTGAGAAGTGCTGCTGCATTTGCTCCTGCGGCTCCTCCAGCTCCTCCCACGCCTGCTGGGGCTCCTTTTGCTGCTACTGCTGCCGTTGCCGGTGTTGCTGCAAAGAAAGCAACACCGGCAATAATCACGGCACCTCTTGCTCACCCCCCAGAGGCTGCCGTTGCTGCCGCTCCTGCTTGTACTTCTACTTGTGCTTTTGCTGCTTCTGCTGGGACCTCCCGTTTCTCTCCGTTGCTGCTCCCGTCTTCACATGTTCCCTCACGCACGAGTACGAAGCGTTTGCAGCTCCGTGAGGCCCCTGCTATTAATACCACTACCACTACTACTACCACCACCACTGCTGCGTCACCACGTGCTCTTAAGTCGCCTCTCATGTTAATACTTGCCAGTAATAAAGAGGGTGACAGCCGCCTTCCCGCTACACTCACACTACTACAGAAGCCTAGTACTATCACTACTACTACTACTTATGATATCTCGAGAGTTACCACATTTGGGATGTCTGCTACTACCCCAGGACAAGAGGAAGAAACAGCAGCATCAGTGAGTCCTGCTGAAGCAGCAACAGGAGAAGAAGAGAACGGAACGCCAGCACAAACAGCAATCACGGCAACATACGTACCAGCAACAACGGCAGAAAGAATCGTTCACAGTCAAAATACACTTCGACTGCAACATTATCAAGTGACAGGTCACCCGCATGCACAACGGCGTTTGTCACGAACGCTGCAAAAGCAACCACCGCAGCAGCAGCAGCAGCAACGACAGCAGCAGCAGCAACGACACCAGCAGCAGGCTCTACTGAGAAAAAGAAGAGGAGAAGGAGCAGGAGGTGGAGGAAGACGAGGAGGGCAGCAACTTCATGACGGCTGTACAGACAAAATATCATTCCCCGCTACGGAAATGGAAACTAGTCTTGTGGAAAATACAGCCTCTACTCCGTCTTCTTCTGTATGCATGCAGCCTCCACGTAAAAAACTAAGAGCTGAAACAACAGTCCCGGAACCCCCTCCACTTCATCCTCCTCCTCCACCTCCACGTCCCACAGCACCAGCAGCAGCAACAGCGGCAACCCTAGCAGGAGTAACAGAAACAGCACTGCAACAAGGAATGGTAGAGACTGCAACAATGCCTGTAAATCGAAAAATAAGGGGTGACCAAAATGAGCAAGCCAATGATATTACTACTAACACTAATACTTTTGCTACTGCAGATGCAGCTCCGGTGGTCCCAAACTATTTCGAGGCTGTAGCTGTACGTGATATTAATGGAGCAGTAGAGAGTACATGCAGTGTTGCCAGTTGTAGCATCCCTTCCAGAAAGCTTAGCATATACACTGCAGGAAGAAACTACCCGCCTTGTACGTCGTCTCAAATGTTGCTACGACACCAACAGCAGCTACAGCAACAGCAGCAACAGCAGCAGCAGCAAGAGCAGCAGCAGCAAGAGCAGCAGCAGCAACAGCAGCAGCAGCAACAGCAGCAACAGCAGCAGCAGCAACAGCACAAGCAACAGCAAGCAGGTGATAAGGTACATGAAGGTATAGGGCATCACCAACAGCAACAGCAGCACCAACACGGAGATCGAAGGAGGGCCCTAAGCATGTGTACGAGTCACTGTGCGCCTCCCTGCTGTGGCAATAGTGCAAACCAGCAACGACTACCTCCTTTGTTTGCTGCAGCCGACTCTCCTGTATTGAGCAGCAGCAGCAGCACCACCAGCAGCACCACCAGCACCCACAGCACGAGCACCGGCAGCAGCAGCACGAGCACCAGCATCAACACCAGCCTCAGCAGCAGCACCACCACCAGCTTAGCAGCAGTGAGAGTGATGGCATAGAAGTACGTTTTGCGCAGCAGACAACAGATGGGGTGGAGCAGCGTCAGTGTACGAGCGTGCCACCGCCGTTGCAGCAGCAGTATTATTACTATGACAACAGTACTGATTATAAGAACAGCAGCAGCATCTTGAAAAACAACAATAATAACTACCCTCCTAGCAGACGACGCCACAGTATAGACGTTGTCACTGCAGGGGAGGTGACTGCAATACCCGTAGGGAAGAAGCAACACTACGTGTCGCAGTCTTCATATAGACACAGTCAGAGTGCTGCGAATGGTGCGACAATACACTGCCCCCTCCTCCCCCTCCTACTACTTTTCCTCCTCCCTTTCGAGGTGCGTCATCGTCATTTACTACGCATGCGGCAGCAGCACCTACATTAGCAGTAGCGGATACATCACTAGCAGCATCACCACCACCACTAGCAGGAGGAGCAGGAGCAGCAGCAGCACCTCCACCGTTGGCAGCAGCAGCAGCACCACAACTAGCAGCAGCAACATCTTCACGACAACAACACGCTTCTATTGCTTGTGTTGAGCGTTCGTCCGATCCAGAGCATCTCCCTCCTCCTCATCCGCGTCTCCATGCTCCTCCGCCTCCTCCGCCTCCCCTCCTGCAACAGTTGGACCCCGAAGTTCACTGGAGGCCGGATCTTCGGAGGCACAACCACAGCAGCAAACGCAACAGCAGCAGCAACAACAGATAGAGAAACAGCATCGACCGAGAAAGCAGGAGATACAGATGCAAGAACACTCTCCAGTCCTACAACGGCCACACTACCAGCAACAGCAACCTTCTCCGCCGCCTCCGGGCTCCATACATAACAACAGCAGTACCAACTACACCAACAGCAACAGCAACAACAGTCGAAGGAATAGTTCTTCCATTTTGAGCCAGTGCGTAGCCGGCCTGATGTTGTTGGGGGACTGTTGCAAGCGAAAAATACCGCAGCAACAACAGCAGCAGCAGCACCAAACGACCTTGCCCCACACGAACGAAATCTACAAAAACATGGAGGAAAAGAAGGAGGAGGAAGCGGAGGAGGAGCCGCAACAGTACGGTCAGCAGCAGCATCAGGATGGCCAGCCGCAAGTGGCAGCACGGGCAGCAGCAGTAGCAGCACGGGCAGCAGCAGTAGCAGTAGTACGACCATCACCAGTAGCTTCAGTACGGCCGGCAGCAGCAGCGGCAGCGGCAGGAGTGTTAGAGAATATAGGCGAGCACGAGTTTTCGACTATCGTTGCTCCTCCCCCAGCAGAGCCGGCCTGCGACAAGAGCAACACACATAGTAGTGAATGGTACTATCACATTGACACTGGTTCTCATCATGATAGAATCGATAATAGTCGTGCTAATAGTAATAGTAATAATAATAGCAGCAACAACAGTAATAGGTATAGCAGTTGCTACGTCAATACTGTCAGGGCCCTTAGCGCTGCTGAGACCAGCACCTACGGTGTTAATGTTGTGAAAGGAGGAGGACGAGGCGGCGGCGGAGCAGTCGTGAGAGAAGGGAATGATTATCGTATTAATAGTAATAGAAGTGGGAGTAGTAGCTGTAGTAGCCGCTGTGGGGACAGCACCAATAGCAGCAGCTCGTACGAAAGTAAAGCAGGTGACATATACTATTCTTCTGATTGCTATGAAGAAGGTGTCATAGGGCATGACGTGAGCGGAGGCAGCAGCAGCAGCAGTATTTACTCCAATAACGTCTATTACAAACTGAGTGAAATCACAACAACAAGCAGCATATCTCTGCATGATGCAAAGTCGTTGCAACAGCAGCAGCAGCAGAAGCAAGAAGAAGAGGAAGATGAAGAGGGAAGTGGACAGCTGAGTTGGGGTCGTCGTGAAGACTTCGTACCCCGTGGGGCAGCCAGAGATGCATCACCCTCAGCAAAACATAGGCAGCAGCAATACCAGTGGCTGTTTTCACACCAACAGCAGCAGCAGCACTACTACCTATCTGATCAACAGCAGAAGATGAATCGAAATACGTACAACGAATATGAACACCAGGAAGTAGAGGAGGAGAAAAGGCAGTAAAAACAACAAGGAATGGGGATTATATCAAGAAAAAAGCAGTCGTGAAGACGCGACGGTAGAGATAGGACGGCCAACCGATGGAAAATTCCAAAATATGCTGGGAAGAAGAAAACATGAGGAGCAGACACCTACTTGTGCTCGTTCAAAGAAACTCCCGTCAGACGCGCTCCTCAAGAAACCTTCGTATGAAAGCAGCTTCGTGTGTCACAGTAGCAGGTATGATGATATTCCAGCCACAGCCAACAGCAATAGCAGCAACAGCAGTAAGTTATGGATGACAGACACAACTGGAGGCACTGAAAACATATACAACGCAGAAGCGCACAAAAAGACATCGACACCAGTATCAGTAGTAGTGTCAACACCAGGTGCCCTAGAAGGACCAAGCAGTAGAGGGGGAAGAAGAAGAGGAGCAGGAGGCGAAGGGGAAGGAAGAAGAGGACGAGGAGAGAAAGACGAAGACGAAGAAGAAAAGCGATTGAAAGAATGATAATACCTGTCAGACCATTCGTATGCGAAGCACCGTATGAACAACCCCTGCATGCAGATGTACTCAGGACTTGTCGAGATGCATCACAGAGCGTGACAACTACCGCTGCTACTATTCCTAATGCAGGTAGTCTGTCATTAACATCTGGCCAGCAAAAAGTTGGAGGCGTGTTGGGAGTAGGAGGAGGAAAAAGAGGAGCAGGTAAAACAGCAGCAGCAGGAGCAGTAGCAGCAGTAAGAGACACTGGAGTCCCACCTCTCAACAGCACTACACGCTCGTTTGCTGCTGCTGCTGCTGATGCTAATCCTTCTTCTTCGTCTTCTACGAATATTCCACCTCCTCCGCCCCCGCCGAAAAGCGAAGAAAATTCACCTCAAGTGACGCTTCACGCTTGCAAACACCAACCACCACCACCACTGCCCCCTGTGGTGTATCCCCCGCCGCCATCGCCGCAGCAGCAGCAACCGGACCACTACTCACACCCCCCCCTACTATTACGAAAGCAGCGTGCGCCGTCTTTGCAGCAACAATCATCGCAGCTAGAGCAGCAACGTAACATGCCGCCGCAGCAGCTGCAGCAACATGACCTGACGCAGCAGCAGCAGCAGCAAAGTACGGTACTACAACAACGGCAGCAGCGTGCTACGCAGCAGCAGCAGCTACACTCCAGGCAGCAGCTCCACTCGGACTGTTTGCCCTATCTTCACAGTCGTGACATCAAGCAACCACAGGAGCCACATTTCTCTCAGCAGCCGCTGCAGCAACATGCCTTTCAGAACCAGCTACCGCAGGCGTTTGGGCCGCACTCATGTTCCCTACGGGACAAACAGCAGCGTTGTGGTGCAACTGACCATGAAAATCACGTGAATTCTGCCCACGGCGAACCACCTGCCGGGTCTCACAACACAACTGTTGAGCCGCTGCTGCAGTCGCCGCCCAGAGGTCGCTGGAGGCAGCAGCAGCAACAACAGCAGCAACAGCAGCAGCGGCAAATGGGTCTTCAGCAGCACCAGCAGCACCCTCGCCGAACAGAAGCACCTGCAATAGGCGTGATTGGAATACAGCAGCATCTGGGAAATCCAGCCGGGCAACGGGCGCTTGCGTCTGTCCAGCAGCAGCAGTCACACCCATGCACCCCGTTGTTTCTGCGGCAGCAGCAGCAGCAACAGCAGCAGCGGCAAGAACAGCAGCAGCGGCAAGAACAGCAGCACCAGCAGCATCTAGAACAGCAGCAGCTACAACAGCAGCAGCTACCACAGCAACAGCTACCACAGCAGCAGCTACCACAGCAGCAGCGACAGCAGCAGCCGCTACAACAGCAGCCGCTACAACAGCAGCCGCTACAACAGCAGCCGCTACAACAGCAGCAGCGACAGCAGCAGCAGCTACAGCAGTGCTTGTTTCACGACTGGCGGGCGTCAGCTTCCTTGGGGTACTCCGACCAGCAGAAGGACGTCCCAGCCACCACGTAAATCTCTTCACGGCTGCAAGACTCCTGCGCCAAAGGCTCGGGCGTCATGCCACTGCTTCGGACCACATTGCCCCCTTCCACACAACAGCAGCAGCAGCAGCAACCCCAGCAGCAGCAACACCAGCAGCAGCAACACCAGCAGCAGCAACACCAACAACAGGAACAGCATGAACCACAGTTATATTCTCGCAGGAGCAGCATTCAGCATCACGGGGTGGGCACTGCATATTCCACAAAAATAAGTATTTCGGCCTGCCGACCACCACCACCATCATCACAGCAGCAGCTGCTGCAAGAAAGCGCGTGTCATCAGCTACTGCGCGTGAGTGAAAGCCAGGATCGTTTTACTTGTTCTGCTTCTTCTGCTGCAGCTGCTGTGGCTCCCGCCGCTGCTGGGGCTCCTAGCTCTGTAGGTTGTTCTCTTGCTGCTGTTGCGGCGGAAAGAGAGTGGAACACTAGCAATGCTGCAGCGGCAGCAGCATCAGCGGCAGCAGCATCAGCGACAGCAGCATCAGCGACAGCAGCATCAGCGACAGCAGCAGCAACAGCGACAGCAGCAGCACAGCGTTTTCAAGCACAGCAGCCACGCTTCCAGCAACAGCAACAACAGCTCTCCCAAGAGCAGCATCAGAGAAAGCGGCAAGCAATTCAGCAGTATCAAGAATACGACGACGGAAAGATATGCAGAAGGCAGCAGGGCTCACCGCAGCAGCAACTGCCTGAACAGAACGACTCACAGCAGGCGCATATATCGCAACAGCAGTGGCATTTACAACAACAAAAGCAGCACGGGAGAGCGCTGCAGCAGCAGCAGCACACGTCTTTTCGGCAAAATGGAAGAGAAGCGGCAGTAGCCGTACAGCAGCAACGGTGGAAAGAAGGGAATGGGCACCACCAGCAGCAGCACCACCACCAGCAGCACCACCAGCAGCAGCACCAGCAGCAGCCCCACCAGCAGCAGCAGCACCACCAGCAGCAGCAGCACCACCAGCAGCAGCACCACCACCCGCAGCAGCACCACCACCCGCAGCAGCACCACCACCAGCGTCAATGCGGATATCCAAACAGAATCCAAGAAGATGCATGCAGTCACCCTGGCACCCGAGGAGTGTGGAGTATTACACCGGCAACGAAGGACGACGGCTTACCCGTTATGTTAATGACAGCACAGCAGCAGCCACAGCAACTGCAACAGCCACAGCAACAGCCACCGACTGCTCTGGGGTCATCCATATCGTTCTACTTCAAAGACCGGGGAATGCCGCAGCGGGAACAACAATATCGCGTACCAGCAGCAGCAGTAGCAGAAGGAGCGCAATGGGAGCCCTCCCCGACTACTCACGAGACGAATAGCTACCCAGTCATCGTTACCAACGTACGCGTGCAAACTCTCTTTTCTTTCAAACTTCGTGGTCGAAATGTTGCAATGGTCCCATGCTAAGAAAGCATGCAGACTGCTCATGGCACACAGGAAGCAGCTACACACGCTCATATATACAAATATATATTCATATATGTATGTATGTATGTATATATACAATATGAATACTTGTATGGACACCTATAATATATATAATGTATATGTATAGTATATAAGTTGATCTATATGGTTTTTTATGCCGCCTGCCTACTTATGGTCTGTCCCAGGTGATGTGCGTATCTCTGTATATACATTCGCCTAAGGGAAGAGGAAAAGAGTGCTCTTACGTCTTTATGAGCCAGTGTTGTTCCAGTTAAAACAAAAACATATATATATGTCTATGAACGTCCATATTTATTAGTCTGGGGAGTCTCTTGTGTGGTGAGCTATTGAAAATACTAAATTCTGTGTGCATGTGCAGGTGTGTGTCTGTGTGTGTATCTATATATGTTCGTGTGTGTGTGTGTGTGTGTATCCATGTATGTTCGATAGTATTTCCAGGCCTCTTTGGCTACGCTGTGCAAACTGCAACAACGCGTATTCAACGCATGCAACTATGAAGTTTCTTCAAAATACTTCTGTACTCCACTTGTTCAAGAATATCCCTCTCTCTCAGTGCCCTACGTGTTACTCACCAAAGGCATGAATGGATGTTGTCTTTGATTGTGTGCAGATTTACATATGTGTGTCTGTGTGTGTATGTATGGATGTGTGTATATATGTGTGTATATGTGTATGTATGTATGTGTGCGTACGTATGTGTGGTGGTGTATGTATGTATGTATGTATTATGTATTTATGTATGTATGTATGTATGTATGTATGATGTATGTATGTATGTATGTATGTTCGTGTGTATGTGTGTGTGGGTGTCTGTGTCTGCCTGTCCGTCTTGCTGTTTTTTGTCTGTCTATCTATCTGTGTCTCGCTCTCTGTCTATGTCTCTGTGTCTATCGTCTCTCTCTCTACATACACAGATACATACGTTCACATACATTTACATACCTACACAAGCATTTTTCTTGTGGATGCCTCCCTGGTCTTCACATGATCCAGACTGAATCCACGTACGTTCTACGTAGCAGCGTTTGTTTCTGTCTGTCTGTCTTCGTGTGCTTTTGTGTGAGTGTGTGTGTATCTGCACCGGGTAACATGACTCTCCCGTGATCGTATCTACGATGCTGGTAATATTGTGCACAACTGTACGCGTATATATGTGTTTGTCCGTTCGTAATTGCGTGTGTGTCTTTGTTTGCATGTATACATGTCAGTGCTAGCATCATAGCTGTGTATAATGTGTGTATGTGTGTGTGTATACGTAGTGGTGTGTGTATGTGTGCGTTTGTCTAGCTCAGTTTGACGGAAGCGAGTTGAATGGCCATCCCATCCGCGTCTTCCTAGATTGAGGTTGGCTCTTTCTTCTGATTCTATGAGCCATGCAGTGATGACTATTGTATGTAAAGCACGCCGCTCTTTTACTGGTCTCATCATCACATATTCAGGCGACAACATACGTTACACACTGGAGCAACGGCATATATGTACCGATGTTTTGTAAATACGGAACGCAGCCACACGGGCCACACATGGAAGCAGCAGTACGGTCCACCCACACATTAAAGCAGCAGGCCGTGCGACACATACATTGAAGCAACAGCACGGGAGATATACACATTGAAGCGCCAGCGTACACCACACAAACTAAAGCAACAGCATTCTCACGCAGATGTTATGTAGATATCCAGAGCAGCAGCACGGCCGACACACACACACTGAAGCAGCAGCGTACGACACACATCGAAGCAGCCACACATATACGCAGGTATTGTGTACACACTGAACGCAGCGCAGCAGGGGTCCCCCCACTACTGCATGCATATCAATACATCACACTTTAAAGAAGCAGCAGCATAAATCACACACACTGACCCAACGGCATGTATATGCAGGTGTTATGTAGATAGCAAAAGCAGCAGCATGGCCGACACACACACAGAATACGTACGCATGTGTTATGTCAATGCAATAAACAGCAGCGTGGCTTCTGCTACCGCAGACAACTTAATAGCAATCATCCACCATACACTACGTGAATCGGCCGCCAACGCGTGCGTACACGGGTTCAAGCGCCCTCTACTCGTAGCTCCGTCTACACAACTCTATACTTACAGCCCTACTATGTATACTATATCAAATACAATAGAAACACGTCTATATTGTGACTGCCATATTATGTTTATTGGGTACAATACAATATAAAAACGCCTATATTGTGACTGCCATACTATGTATATGGTAAGAAATACAATATGAAAGCTTCTGTAGTTATAGCCATATACTGTCCTCTCTGTGACAGACACAGAATTCTATACAGTCAGAGTCTACTTACGTAATTCATAACACACGTGTTACATAGGAGTATGGGCAAAACAACTGGGGAAAGAGACTCTTTCAATTGAGTTGTATGTACAGCGCATCATACTGCTAATGGTGTACTCATGACAGGGCTATTGTTGTATATAACTATACATGTATGTGAAAATAAACATGTATGTGTACATCCACGCCTATTTGTAGGTATGTATATATAGGTATGTCTTCGCAAATCACGAACAACTTGCGTCTGGGTGTGTGTGTCTGTCTGTCTGTCTGTGTGTGTGTGTGTGTGTGGGTCTTATGTAGTCAGGTCGCACTGAAAATATATGTTTTCAATAATATACTAATCTGCAGGGACATGCATGTTGTATATTTAGGCTGTACATCATGAACGCTGCGCTAACTACGTCGTCAGTCTAATACTACTATTACTACTCTTCTGAATCCTAGTACTACTACTACACACACAAGGCATCTGGTCTGTATTCTCATCTTTTACAAGCATCAATTCGTACTACGCATGCATTTGAGCATGCATGCACAACTCTGACTGAATATGCTTACACAACTAGAGTGATGTACTCATGGGAGGGCTACTGTTGTGGTTGTTTCTCTCATCATCCGCTACATCAAAAAATTCGCGTGTGTCCTTATGTTACGTACTTCGTAGGTTGCACATGATATGCAAATTCTTGAAATCAGTTCACGTGTGTTCGTGTACGGTGTGCATATGAAGCTCCGCATAAACACTTCGTCATCTAGTTTGTCTACGAAGAGAGATCGCGATACGCACACACTCACACACACACATACACCCGCACAAACACTCACATAAGAAAGGTCGGATCTTCTTCTTACCCGTGTAGAAGCATGAAGCTCACACGCGTCTTCGGTCTCTTCTGCATATGCAGCAGCTTCCGCTAATCTTCGATCTCTTCTGCATATGCCGCAGCTTCCACTAATCCTTTATCGGTTCTGCATATGCAGCATCGTCCACCAATCTTCGATTGCTTCTGCCTATGCCGCAGCTTCCACTAATCCTTGATCGCTTCTGCGTATGCAGCAGCTTCCACTCATCCTAGATCTCTCCTGTATATGCGGCAGGTTCCACTCATCCTATATCTCTCCTGTATGTGCGGCAGGATCCACTCATCCTAGATCTCTCCTGTATATGCGGCAGGTTCCACTCATCCTCTTGTCTGTGTGTAAGCAGAAACCCCCAGTCTTCTTCTTAGCCTTCTATGGGCATGACCGAGTATTACGCGTTTTCATGAGTTTACATGCAGAAGCGCTTTCTCGTATGAGCCTCCGAGAGGGCGTTTTGAATACATTACACACGGGGGACCCACGGCAGCATGTTGTCTGGTAAGAAACTGACACCTCAAATACTACTGGCATTTATTATAAGTTGTATGTCCTTGCACTTGCATGTACCCGGTCTCTTCTCGCTCTGATGCTGCCTCTTCATTTCTCCTGCTCGTCTAGATGTCACTCGCTCGCCTACAACTCTGCGACCGTCAAAATGTACGCGTCCGTTTGTAGTATGTGTGTCTGTGTTCGTGTTGGTGTGTTGTGGTGTACATGTGTGTGTGTGTGTCTTACCTTTATACGGGTGATGACATGAATGTTTTGTATTTACACCCGCGCAAGTGTTTGCATGTTAGTCACTTCAGAGAGCACAGTCATATCTCGCTCTGTCACGCGCACCAACATGCGTGTGTAGACACGCGTACATCTGGTCGTTTGTATGTCTGTTCGTATGTACGTAAGTATCTTTTGTACCGTAAGATTGAGATATGATGCAGCTGCGTTGCGGAAAGATATTTTGAATGGTAACTGGTTGGTGCTGCTACCGGTAGTGGTGGCGGTGCTGCTGCTGCCGGTAGGGGTGGTGGTGCTGCTACTACTATGAGTTTGGAGATAATTACACGTCATTCTATGTATGTGCACGGGTGCGCTATACATTCGTACACACACATATATGCACACGTACTTCGAAGAGAAGCCAAGTGCATTTTCCTCTTGTACACACAGCGTTTTGATGTGTGGTCTCACGGACGTCTCTACTGGTTGGACCCGCTTAGTACTTGTACCTTGTACATTCTCGTGCATGCTATGTGTCACCGTTGTCTCTGCCAGTGTGGACGCATGTCTGGTGCGTGTGTGTGTTCTTTCTCTTTGACTTGGGGGGAACTTAGAATTGCAGGCATGGCGTGACAGTATCTCTAGCCTTCCTTCAAGTAACTAGAAAATGACAGGCGCTCGGCGACCTCCGCTACGGTTGGTCGCACAGCCGTTCAGCTTCATATTATAGAGGGATCCTCGCTTTTAACGTGCGCCTCCATTAGCTACTGTGAGCATTCACCGTATCCATTCTCTACGCGCTGGCTACCACTGACGAAATAGAGAAGAGAAAACTGTCTTATTTTTGACCTGAATAAACTCGTGCTGTCCTTCAGTTCTCTCATGACCGCGCATGCCAAGTGTTGCGACGGAGGACTGCGTCATCATGTGCCGCTATTGCCGCCGCAGCAGCATCTACCAGTGCCCTCGCACAGGCGTACGACCACCGCGTTTCGCGCTTGTTACTTCCTTTGCAAGGGCGTCACTACTGCGCCAGAAAGTTTTTAGATTTCTTCGACGCTACGCCTAGCAAGAGAGCGTTTCGTTCTAAAGGTGCAGTCACATCTTGTATGAAGGTGACATGGTAATGATAGGGCCTCCGGCTCGCTCGTCTTTCTTCAGTAAAACTAGTATAATGCTATATGGGGAACTAGTAACAAGAAAAGTAGTAGTGAGAGCATGTGAACGCGCGCAGGCCTGGAGAAAGCATCCTTCCGTGTTTGATACATTTGTGTGAAGACCGTCATCTCTTCGGTTCAAGGTGTTCAACATTTGCTGATCGACTGTATGCTGTTCGTTGGGGCAGCCCTGTCTGTGTTAGAACGTCTTTGAAATCCTGGCCCCTCTGCATTCTGTTCTTGTCTGCTGTTGCGGCTTCGTTTCTCGCTGCCAACAACGAGGTCATCTTACTCGTCGAAAAGGACGCGCCGGCTAGTGAGAAAGGCATATAAGGGTCTGTTATCTTGCTTGACAAAAGATTAGAAGCCGTTGCATAATATTGCCTGAATTTACAGGGGGTGTTGTTACCAACGGCGTGTGCAGGCATGCTAAAGACCCTCAGGTACGTTTCTGGAAAGAGGGCGGTGGAAGATCATCTGAACGGCAATTAATACTTCGATGCCTAGACAAAAGCTGAGATATACCCTATAATTACGTAGAGACAGATATCCATTCACGTGTGTATGTATTTATGTGTATACCGAATTATTATCATATATGGCTATTAATGTTGACGTATACATATCCAGATATAGTGGTTTTACTGGGTTGTTTACCAGTACGTGCGGCAGCACCCGCCCTCCCCCACGATGGCGTATGCCATAGGGATGTGCAAGCCGAGACCCCGCGGAGAAGCCTCTGTGTGTACGTGAGTATGGGCCAATACCTACAGTAAGGCTGACACAGCGGCAGCTCCTGCGCAGCTCTCTCACTTTCTTATACACATGCAGACTCTTGCCCTGCACCCCTCTGTAATGCTTCAACGCTGAGAGACTGGTGCGCCCTCGTGCGTGGTAAGCGCCGCTTGATGAGGCGTGGATATATCGCTCGTCTGCGTGCCTTTTGTTACCCCACCCCCCCCCCCCCTCCCCCATCCATCATAATGAAGACCCGGGGCCCCGTAGACGAGGGGCACTAGAAATATGCTGAGTTTGATATTAACAGAGTGGAGCCGGGCTGCCACTTTGTCTAAGTGCTGTCGTCCTCCAATTCGACTGTCAGCAACACTTGGAGACACCGCCGTAGGCTAGACACTCTTCTAGGAAAACCCCAGTGGTGGTGTGCTTGGATCCGGGGGCGCGAATAATATATCTCTCAACGCGCTTCGATGCAAGAGTTCTCCCTCCTGCGTGGGCGGGTAGTGCTGCACGCTCATGTAGGGTACCAGGACTTTTCCTTCTACGCGGGATGGACTATCGGGGGGGAGACTTACGTCACACCTACACTTCTCACAGACGTTTTTCAAGATTCTGCATCTCTGGAGGAGAAAAGAATAGTTACTTCGATCTGTATTGCACCTCATCAGCAATGCTCATATACAACGCGTCTACGCGTCTTCGTTTTCAGGAGGACAGGAGATTGTGCATTATAGAAGGCGCGGCTATGTATGTGCTAGCTCTTGAACGCTCACTTATTATGATTGTTTGAAAGGAAACGTTATTTGCTTTCTCTCATATTCGAGTCCCTCATATAGAATCCGCTCAATAGACTGCGTGGTTTCGAAACGAAAAGAAGACTTCGTCTCTATCTATTAGCTCTCCTGCTGCTGTGCCGCTGTCGAGATCAGAGCACCACGTTCTTCTTAGGTACTGGAGACCGCCTGCTCTAATAAGCAAGTGATGTGGTCATCTGAGTAAAATTCCCTCCTTGCATACACGATTAAGCGCAAGCAACGGCCGGTACCGACAGCTCTGCGGTGTCTACAATGTTACGTGAGAGGGCACTTTTTACAAGAATGGTGTTCGCTCCTGCGACAACTCTAGTGGGAAAGAGCCGTAAAAACGTTGTCATCGCACGTGTAGATTGCCTGCAAGTTCGTCAACCTCCTTGCGTTGTGTGAAACTTTGTGAAGGCGCCCCGTGCGGTACCTAATTTGCTCACCTTCCTAAGAGGTGGAACCGCTGGCGCTATGCGTTACAAAATAAGGGGTGTGATTTGGCCCTTCTCCCCAAGGAGTCGACGCTACCCGCAGTAGCGTCTCAGGCATACCTTTCTATTCAACACTTAGTTTCGGGTAAGTGATTGGTACCGGGGGGATGCACACACACGCTGACTATGCAGTGCAGAAAAGGTACACAACAAAAGTCGGTCGCTCGTGTAGGGCCTTCTTTTTCGGAAGCACCTTGTTGATGAATAGTGTTCCTATGCTGTCTCCGAACAGCTGTCGTCGAAGAAGAGCTGATGTCTCTATTTCCGCGTGCAGACCTGGATAGCTGCAAGTTTTCCCCTCTTCGTTGCAGCGCCCCTATTTCTCGGGCTTAGGAGTCAGTGTTTATTTAAATGAGCAACTAGTGCTGTGGAAGCACGAACCAGTGGATTCTGAAGTCAGGCTCCTTGTTGATTCGCTATCATAAAGCTGCTGCTGTTGCTGCAGCTATCGGCTATCTGAAGAAGGGCAACTGATTGTATTCGATTGTATAGTCATGAATATGATTTCTCGCTCCAGGCACCGTAATATCGGGTCCAACAAGAGGGTGTGGCGGACAGATGAGAACAGCACAACTTAACCTCAGATTGCCGCAGAGCACAAGTGTTCAACTAAATACGCCTATTTATGAACAGGGCTCCATACCAGCAATCATTTTTCTGCGGAGGACGGAAACGATGCTCTGTGAAACGTCATGGAAGCTAGAAAAGTGTACATTCAGGTGTGCTTCTTCACCGTGGCGCGCCAAGTAGTCGAATAACAACGCACCCCGTTGAGCTGGCGGTCCGCCTGGAACGTTCTCCTAGCACAGTCTTGTACCGGATACTAAATGACTAATAAAGAACAATTACGTCGTTCAGAAAGTCTCTGCGGCTCTCCTACCATGGCCCTCTCGCTATGTTTAATCTGTGAAATTGAATGTCACCCTCACACTAGCAGCATGCTACAGAATCATCACATTGAGATTGTCTCATCTCTGGGAGCCGTACACCTATGTATATGTGCAGGGTGTGTTCGGTTTTAAGGTGCTAAAGAGCGCATATGTGTCCTCTCCAGTGCGTTGCATACGAATATGTAGCTCACGGCTGAAGCTATACTATGCTTGTCAGAGCGGTTGCATAAAATAGTCCAAAGCCCTGACGCCACAAGCAAGCGCGAAAGTGTAGGAAGCGATCGCTTCTGACGCTTGTTCGAATATCATCTTGCCTCTCAAGGTTTAATTACGGCTACACGTTCAGGTGTAAGACATCCAAGACGCACAAGCAGCAGTACATACACGTCTGGGCACACAAAGAGTCCAGCGCTGTACACGGAGCTGCTACTATACACCGATGGGTATTTCTGCAGCGGCGAAAGAATACTGAAGTCTCGGCATGCAGCCAGCCTTTCGTTGCGCGGTTCCCCGTACGCACAGATGGGCCTCCTCGAATGCTCTCAGTCGTACATGTGGTTTTCGTTTTTCTCTCTGTCCGCCAGCACCGTATAAAGCCAGGACGTATGCGTAAGGACCGAATTTGACCCTGCGTGTACACGTATATAGACTTAATCACATTCTATTATGAAGAGCTGGGCTGAAACTTGGCTACGTTTGTCGGTGTACAAGCGACTACACCGCATGACGTGAAGGCGGCCTCCCGGCTCAAAACCTCACGCCTGCGCTCCTTGCGCACGTGTTCGCATATGATTTGTACCCGGTATTTTTTGTTGTCATAGCAGAAAGGAGGCCGCGGGTGTGACTATACGGGGGCCATTGGCGCGTATCGCGTGTGCGCCGTGTTGAGCGTTTGTTCGCTGTTTCTGGCGCACCAAAGAGAATTTACCTGTTACAAGATCACCTGAGCCTCTGGATTCGTGTACATTCACCTGTGTACATGTGTACGTGATAGCCACCGACACCGGTAGAAGGTAGCATTCTCAAAAAAATCCGTCGTGGTGAGCCCCAACTGCGGGTTCCCGTGTATTTTAAGCTGCTTCCCATCTGACGGAGGGAAATCTACGCAAGCAGTAAGCGGCATCGATCTGAGATGAAACCGCAAATAGAAGTGCGACTGTCATCGATTGTAGAGCAGCGGCCTTATGAAGAGCACCGCTGGTCCCATGCGGGTAGCACCGCACGTCACTTTTTATCTGGGACGCTAGCAACGAAACAATACCTGAGTACAGACAAGAAGGCATGCATGATCATCAGAAGACGACCGGTGATTTGCAGAAGGGCTTTCCAAGTGTAGTCAGTAAAAAAGGTGACGCTTCCACTCTCCGCTCAAAGGATGAGTGCAGTGACGGTCTGTGCAATCTGGACTTAGCAGTCCACTGTGAAGTGCCGCACGGTATGGGCCTTATTGCACTGCAGCATTGCCGTGCTGAGCAGAGGACCAGTAACAGCATTTGAACAAGAGAATACAGCTTTCTGTTGCTCATTATTTTACAGATGACTTAACCTCTACAGGCGGCCGAAGGTCCTTTATTGTAATACTGGCTGAGCGGGGCCGTATTCGTGAAAGTTTCGATTTGATTGCACCGATTGTCGACCGTGAGAATTCAGGAAGCGTCGCCTCTGCTCATCTTTCTTGATATTATCGGTGAAGGTCGGACGTGGAGGCAATGTCCGACCAGAGCGACTTTCCGTTTCCCTTTACCTAGTATGGGGGCCTGCAATGTAATACATGAGGATACTCTGGGGGCCCTCATAGCTCACAGTAACGCTATATCGTGTCGTGTTTCAGGACTGCCGGTTCCGGAGCTTCCTACGAGAAACAAGCTTTTTCCAGTTGTTTGAGCGCGTGCTGGTGCCGTTGGTGCAGCTGTGCTTCCATTTGCGGCATAGCGCTTCACGAATTCGGGCTGCACACGGCTTCCGCGACACTTCCGCGGGGCGACAACATGCGCTGAAGCGGTACACAACGCTTTTGTAGTCCCGCTGTTACACCGGGACAGCGTGGAGAGAGATTTACACTTACAGACGCGCTACAGATGCACGTCCTGTTGGCAAGAGTCAAACTCGATTCTTATGTAGGTGTAGAGAGCGAGCGCTGTGATGTACTATCAGCCTGCCAATGTTAGGAGCTGCGAGGCAGAGGATAGCAGGTTTGGGTGGAAGGTCTATAATGCAGGATACATATGTTGTTCACTCG
Organism: Ochotona princeps; assembly: GCF_030435755.1. Lineage (NCBI taxonomy): Eukaryota > Metazoa > Chordata > Mammalia > Lagomorpha > Ochotonidae > Ochotona > Ochotona princeps. Next base: position 18,552 of record NW_026696953.1, on the reverse strand, counting down.
TGAGTGGAGAGCGATGGGGTGCGATAAGGCTTGTGTCAGCTGTACCGGGCCTCCTACAGTCAAGAATTGTCCTTCTTTATCCTCGTCTGCGGTACCGCTTTGTGGCCGACGACTGCGGGTGACTTCCTGACCCCAACGCCACGCCGCGGGAATGTAGAGATATCCCACTGGTGCCAAAAGAACAAATGATAGCCACTGATACAGCACCACCACAGCAGATACAACCAAGCTTTCATCTGAGCGCGGCTGCTATGGCCCTCCTGCAGACAACCGCATATCCCCTGCATCCTGCGTCAGGTGGTCCAAAGCCGCTGGTGACGGCGTAGACGCTAGATGTCCGATAGTGGTGACCCCACCGAAGACGTGACGTAGGCTCGCTGCGAAAATCTCGCTGTCTGCACGAAGAGCTCCCTAGCTCCCGCATTGTGTCATACGGCGCGCTCAACAGCATCACTGACGGTAGAACTGGGTCCTGTCGCTGCGCTGTTTCCATATGATGCTGTGGGCGATCCTGGTTCCCTCCTACAGAATAGAAGACGGTGAAGCGCCCTAGACCACACACGTTTGGGTGAACTACCGCCGTCCCCTGTACGCACCTGTAAGTGAATGATGGCGCATGTACAGCCCCGACAAACAGTTGCAATCAGGACAAGCACTCGGTATCAGTCTGCGTTTCGTGACCGCGACGAGCAAAAGCGCGAGAAACAGCTATACGATTGGTACGAATTTATATTATCTATACTGCTATGCTGCAAGAAACGGGGCTACTGGGAGCGTAGACGGGTGTGCCATTCTAACATGGTTGGTTGTACAAAGTCAGTTGCAGCGTACTCGCATTATGGAACATAACAGTCAGGGGAGCACACCAATATAACTTTATGGGAAGAAACGAACTCTTCTATTGTACGCACACAACATGGAAAGATTTCCCTCAGGTTATGTAAACGAAGGCAGGAGACGAAAGCAGCGCGGCTTGTCAGGACAGTAGTATAGAAACGACAGGCGTCATGATTCGGAAACGTGCTGCACGTCGGTGTTGTTGGCTGCGGACTGGAAACCAACTCACTCCTCTCAATGACCAAGCTGCCTCCAGGATCTGGTAATGGCTGAAAGTTCAAAGATCCAATGTGTTCTGCAGACCGACGAATATCTGGTTGATGAAAGAGTGTTCGCATACATGCGGACAAGGGAGCGCAACACTTTCGGGAAACACTGCGTATATCTTCTGTAGGACGCGACGGTGGGTTCGATCTTCTCTTGCTTCCTTTTTCCTACTTATTTTGAGGGGGAATTCCACTATAGTTGAATCCTTTCCAAATACTTTTCTGTGTATGTGTGCGTGTGCAGAGAGAAGCTGAGTCGAATAGAGGACGGAAGTGAAAAATGTGGCTATGGTGAGCACAGCGTCACGTTCCGCACCCCTCTTGACCGTATGACAATCCACCGAGCTATGAAAGGTCCTCGGCTTGGAAAGGGACAAGAGATGGGAGAAGACTTTTTTCCCCCGGTCGGCAAGCCGACGCAAGCATATGTGCACCCGCCTACGTCCTCATTAATTGTCTCAAGACGATGCAGTGCACCACGATGGCGACTGCGTCTGCTGATGACTGTGGCACTTGTTGCACACAGAACCTGACTGGACGGTCGTCTGCACAGACGACAGTACACTTAGCCTCAATCAGAATCAATAGTCAACTCCGTGGATTGTCATCTGTGACAGGGACGCTGGTCCGCCGTGCGTCTGAAACTAATTTTGGTTCTATTACATTTAAGGATTATAATTTCGTTGGCCAGAACTTACATGTGTTCGAGGTATTATGTTTTTTTCAGAGTAGTCTGTTTGTGCTCGTTCCACAACATATCCGGACAATTTTTTATGTCGTGATTGAATACGTGCGCTTAAAGGAACATAGACCGGCCTTTCTGTCTGTTGCGCGCGTACCCTTCAAAGTTAAGCCTGAGGTGGCGAACAGGCTATAAGAGTACTGGCACAAGTTCTTTGTCAATGTATACCGAATAGTAGATGCACAAGTCAACCCTCATCTTGTAATGCGTGACCAGCGGTAACAGAAGATCAGTAACCAGCGAAGTGCGCTCTTTTTTCCCATCGACAACCTCTCCAGTATACTCATGTGCTTGTGAAGTTAGTAGATTCGAAGCCTAGTTCTACTTCTTGAACACTGATAACGCATGGGGTGTCTTGCCCCGCCAACATTATAGCGCACGAGTGCGTCGAACGTTAGGTACAGTGGATACGGAAGGTGAGGTTAGTGTACCTCTTGTCTCTATAATTTGAAGTATACAAATGTGCATTACTGCGTATATGTACATATATCATAACTACACCTGTGTGAGTGTTAATTGCTGACATATGAAATCTTATATCAACAGCGCAGATTCGTGCTCCAGCCTTCTTCTCAGACTCTCACAGGTAAAGCCACACCATATGTTCATGCGTTGTCTCTGAAAGAAAAGTAGGATGTCACGAAGATCTCGGCAGCAATCAGTGAGAACTCTACTTGTTTCGCGTTGTATGACAAGCGGAATATCATGCAAATCAGTAGTTCAGCTTCGCCGTAAGACACCGGCGTGCGCGGGCTCAGCAGATTCTGTGTCTAGGCGTGCCAGCCTGTCCACTTGTGTTACTTGTTCACCATTCAATTAATCAGAAGCTTTGTCGGTTTCATTACGTTGCGTCTGTCTTTTTATTGTCCTGAAAAGAGAGACAAGGTGTGTGTTCTTCGCTGTGCTTCAGGTCGCGATAAATATCACCCAGCTAGCCACTGACAGTGTGACGCGAGAAATCAGATATTCCGTCGCCGCGCGTTGCAGTACCCACCTGAACCAATTTTGCTTTGAATAAGCTACTTTTGAAAACAGTCAGGATCATACCGTAACATGCGTGAAAACAATGTCATCGGGCTCCCCTGACCCACAAGTGGCTTGCATGACGCCACGTTCCCAAGGCCGCTGTCCTTTTCTTCGGGCATGCAATGCACGACAGTGCCTACTTAAGGGTACACACATCATTATGTAACAGATTCGTAGCAGTGAACATGTTTGCGCGGACCTCAGTTGCTCTATAGATGTCGCTTCTTCACAATCCTGATCTAGTTTGTGCCGTGTTCCCTCTACTTATAGAGTAGTGCTGCTAGGCGTTCTCTGCAAGCCTCAGAGTGTGTACTATTGCAGCTCTGCATATCACGATTTCTTAACGTTCTTTCGTAAATGCTCTAGCCGTCTTGGCAACTCGTGAATGAGCTCTTACTCTCATCACTCATGGCTCGCCTACGTCTTGCCCGCACACTTGAAAAGACATGAGTTTTGGCTGTCTTTGTAATTCGGCATCTCTAACAAGCTACTCGGCCGGCGTTTGACTCTTATGCGTCCGCTATCAGGCCGGTCTGATCGATCTTCGCTGGGAACGTTGTTGTTTGCTTTAGGAGCAGGGCGTATCGGGACGTGCCATTCATGTGTGGTGGGTGTTTGGTTGAGTGTCCAATATTTTTTTACATATTTCTTTCGCTGGGGCCTCGCAGGTAATTCAGTGTTCAGCTTTTGTTGCATGTGGTAGTTGGAAGTTGGGGAGAATCAGGGTTGTCACTCATCCTTCAATAAGCACGCCCTGGCGGTTCACCAATGGGCATGATACTTTCAAATAGCGTCTACTTTAGTCTGCGTTTTTCACGCTCTCGTGGATACGAACGTGTGTAGGTCCTTTGAATTCGCTTAGTTTCATCGGCTTCCGTCCATGTTGATCGAGTCTTCTAGACGTAGTTATCAATGACCCCCGAAAACGTGCACATTCTACTTGCGGTGCTCTAGAGTGTCCATCTGCCAGAATCACTGTTACGTCAGGCGGGTGCAGCGGCCGCCCACATCGCGCGCACTGTGAGATGTAATGTCTGCCTGAAGCTCTTCCGCAGAATCCCTTTCAAACGCCGCCTCTTCTTTGATGACTTTTGCTCCCGCCTGTTTAAAGCTGCGTCCGCGCATTTCTTAGAGAGTCTTGATCAGCTATCATTATCCCCACTATGCGTAGTAATGGCGCAACTCTACTCTCCAGTATATTCTAATAATTATCTGAACGCTTCCTAGTGTGCCTTGGGATGCGAGCTTTGTTCGACGCGGTACTGGCGCCAGAACACAGGTGCGGGCAGAAAAGGTGCACGTCTACCTCAAATTCACGGGTTAAGGGATACACGCTATAACATGACATAGGTCAACATTTCTCACCAAGCCCTCAGTGTGCCGATGCCGTTCAGAAGGCCGTTAAAATCGACACATGGTCCGAAAAAAACTTCTTTGAAGACGGCGATACACCCTGTATCTATGAAGAGCACTTCTTCGGTCAAAGGCATGGCGATGCTATCCAGGCACGGTCTGACAAAGTAGGAAAATGGCTGCCAGCGAAACAATTTCCCGGAGCACCTCAAAGTTTTCAGTCTCGTCTCTAAAGAAACGAAACAATTTTTAAGGGAACAGAAACCAAAAGGAGGTGTTTCCACTTTTTAGAAGCCCTTCGGGGCGGGGCTTCGGTGGGTTTTATGGATTTTTGGGTTGACGCCGGGGCATAGAACAGCGACATTTCCTCCTCTGCTTCTAGTCGCCGCTACTGGCTAAAATCCTGCTGTCCCTTGCATCCCCGAGCAAATTTTCCTGTGGTGCGGATGTGTACTTCAAAGGTACGGTGGGTTGTTTCCACTGTCCGCCGTTGGGCGTTCGTAGGATGTCTATCTCCAATCAGACGTGGATACGGTGGCCGTGTTTTCCTTTCCCCATAAAACATACGTGTTAAGCTTAGCGCTACCATCTCGTCTGTCGTACGTACGTATTTAGTAAACTCTCTCTCCGCAGTCATCCTACACACCAGCAGACACCGGCAGATGAAAATCACAATGGCGTCTGCATCGCTTTGTGCAGACAACCCCCTAAGAAGTTCCACCACGAAACTGCGAGCAAACACCGAGGAGTTGAGCTGCAGCGGACGAGAAACAGATCGTACCATTGCCACCCACACGTCTTTTCTCTCGCTCAACGTACATTCTTTTAAACCACAAGCGTCAGCAAGCCACGTTGAGCACAGTGAGTGCCCTCGAAATCTGGACATTAAGAGAGAACACACTTGCAGCATATCAAACCCTAGCCGCGCACAACACACTGCATATGGTGCAGCGGAACCTACACTGTCCTCCTCTAGTGTCGGTTTATTAACATCACCTCCTCAGACCGCCTCTGGTTGTTCTTCCTCTGCCGCCTCGGTGCCGCCTTCCACGTGCTCCTCCAACCTCGCACTTTCTCGTTTCTCCTCCATCGTGTCTCCGGATGCACCCGGCATACGGCCGAGCGCGACTGTGCCCTCATCCCCGCCAAGAGCCCATATTGCTTTCGAGGAAACAACGGGATACCGTAATCTGGAGATGTTCATCGCCGCGCTTCTACAAACATGTTCATTTCTTGCAACCCAGAATGAGAGGACGGCAACACTCGTTCTCTATGCAGCCCTCCGGCGCGTGGTTGATAAGCGTCTCTTGGCATTAAAGCGGTGGGCCTACAGACGCTGGCACGTGGCTACCGCTTGTTGCATTACCCTGAAAACAAAGGAGGAAGATGGTGTTCGTCAGGTCTTTCTAGAGAAGATGATGGGGGATCCTAGGAGCAATACAACGACCGATAAGGGCCGGTGTTGTGCATCCATTAACCTGGATTTAGCTAGCGACTCCCCGTCGACATCGCAACACAAAAGCGAAGGTAAGCTCCTGGCCACAGACACTCGGAGAAAAGTGAAGCGTGGGCTCAAACAGGAGGCACACAGAGATTCGAATACATCCCGAAGCGCTGTTTCGTCAAGCGTTTCACGTGGAGGCACTCCGCAGAACACGTACTCATCAATGGTGAGCACTCGAGGAGTCGCCGCATTTGGAGAATCCTCCTCTGACGCCGCCGTCAAAGAGCGAGCCACCAGGACGAAAGTACGGAGCGCCAAGACCACGGGAAAGGAGGAGAGAAAACAAGTAAGAAAAGAACGGAAGATTCGTCTCTCCCAAGGTGCTCTTGTATGTAAGCAACATAAAGCAACTGAACATCGCCTCGCTAAGAAAGAAGGAACTACTACTAGTAGCGGTGAGGCCGCAGACAAAGGACTGGACGCAACAGCGCCGCAGGGTATCTCGAGTTCATCGAGCTCCCTTTCTCCCTCTGATTCTTCCGCTTCCTCTTCGTTTCCCTTTTCTCCATCCACGTTGTTATCACCTCTCAGCGACACTGTTTCGCGGGCACGCCACCCTCCAGATGGGTCGCACGTAGGGATGAGACAGGACAAACAGGAGCTGATGGCTTCCTCTAAATCTGCGGCTCTCGCGGGTGTCCGATACGCTGTGTCAGATTTCCGTTTGAGCCCGCTTCTCGTCGTATCCACTGCAGAAGACGGCAACTGTTCTGCTACTAGTTTTGACTCATCTGCAGCTGGAGATGCCCGTCGACACGTTTCCAGACAAATAATACGCACGAGTAGAGCCCCCTGTCACAATAAGAAAGCATCGTCTTCCTTGTCTGAGAAGGTAATAGTCAAACATCAACAGGACCAGCAGCAACACTTGCACCAGGCGACCCAGGACCAGCAGCAGCAGGAGGGGGGGGGAGGGACGGAGACCGGCCCTGCAGCAGCTGTCACACCCAAAAAAGCAGCAACAAAAAAAGCATATTCAACGAGCTGCTTGCAGCGCTTTCAACGCAGATTCTAACGGTGGCCAAGACAGCGCTTCTTCGACCGCAGAGTGTTCAGGTCCTCCGAGAAGCCCTAACTCCAACCCAACACTGATGCATCACGGTTCTTTGGCGTTACCGGCAACACGAGTCTCTCTGCCTTCACGTGCTTCTATTGAAGACAGTGAAAATATCATAGACCCTTCAACAAAAGCAAAGGTAGAGTATGCAGATAAGCACATAAACCTGCATAGAAGCAGCGATCTTAGAGCCTCTGCCGGCCTGCGTGGCGGCTCGCTTATGTAACGGCTGGTTGTGCTTCTTCAGCGCGGCGGAAGGAACGGAACGTTCAAGGAGCTACACAACTGGAGGGTACCACTGTCGTGTCCGTGCAGTTTCGTAGTGGAGAGCGTAGCTGCAGACGCCAAGGCGCCACGCTGCAACGATGCGCAGGCACGCCCTGCGTGCGTGTGCACCAATAACATCGCATTGTATATCTTCCGTAGCTCCTTTCTTGTTGCCTCGTGTTCTACCCCTTGTCTGTCTTCTTTGACCTCCACGACGGTGTAATGCTACCGTGCATAACTATGCTGCTTCCTGTTGTACACTCAGGTACGGGCCACACCTGCATAACCTCTATGCACGCCTTCACATACCGATATTATGTATTTATATATGCAATCATGCTGTCTGTACGTGTGCATATTTACATATACCTGTATGTACAAGCTTTTGGAATGGATCCTGCACGTATGCGGTGATGATTTGGTTTGCCCGTACTCATTGGGTGCCTTGGTTAATGTCTACACGTAGAAACAGGTGCTTGTGGGCCGATGACGGAATTTAGCAGATGCAGACGAAGCCTACCTTTTTGTGCGTCTACGTGACTGCTACTTATTCAGAGAGATGACACGTCCTGCAGAGGGGCCATCAACGTATCAGCAGACGAAGGCCGCCAGTCGCCCCTGTGTAACCTCTTCGAAGGCTTCGAAACAAGAGGCAGCTCTGTGGCGCATCGGTAAGTAAGGAATTCATGCGTGCAGAAGCGTGCTCCCAGAATTACTGGGATGGCAACTACATCTTCTACACACAGCACTGTGCAGCTTCCCCAAACACACCCGCCTGTCTCCCCGGCCGCTTCACACATTAGGCTAAAGGCTAATCAGAGATTCACCGATAGTTTTCTGTAGCAGCAAAAATAACTCTTGGTATATAGTTTATGCAGACATGTAGTTGCATTTGTGCGTGTGGCCGTCTATGTGTTTGTGCGTGTGCTCCTGCGCGTGCATCGAGGTGTTCCCCGTCTGCCCATCTTACGCGTATCTGACCGGCCCCGTACGTCCACGTTGCTAATTGCTTATTTACCGACTTGTTTCCCGACTTTCGTTCCCACGTAGTGAGTAGGCAGTAAATCATCGCAGGGACGTAGGCAGTTCCACAATACCCCACGTATATATATACGTGTATACACGTACAACTGGATACATATATATATATATATATATTTTATCGCCGGTGAAAATAGGCACCTTTTTGAGCTAGTCTGAGGGCGCAGACGCTTGCGACTGTCCTCGATTTTCTGTTGCCGTGTAAGATCGTGTAAGATTATATTGCGCTGCTTTGAACGTAGCCGCGTTTGTCCCGCCTGCGTGGATCACGTACATGGCAACACAGCTCAATATATAAAGGATGCACCAAACCTTTATATAGTATACATATGTATATACTATGAGAGAGCGTGAGCGAGAGAAAGAGAGAAGTGAAAAAGAAGAAGGATTGATAGAGGCAACCGTTTCAGTGTAATACTCTCGTATGAGGCATCCAATCGATGATGACACATCCGCGTCGAGGCAACAGCCACAACCGTAGACGGTCTGCGTAAGAGGCTGCTGCGCCGGCTTCGCCAGATGAGAAGGAGCAGCCGACGTTGAATATGAACAATGACATATGTGGAAGAAGCTGCAGGAAGACATTAAATCATGCAGTGGAGTATTACTTGCAGCTGCCATCTGGCGAGGCGTCGTACGTGAAGGCCGATTTGCTGCGGGGCGGCACGCAGGTGAACGCTTTACGTGACGTATCTGTTTGAATGCGGTCGACTGCCCGAGCATACACACGTGTCCCTCTTTCTCCGCCGTACCCGGCCAGTAAGAGCATGGGTTTTGTTCGAAGAGATTAGCTGCAACCGCGCGCGAGCATACTATGCAGTGAATTTGCGTGTCATATTCCTGCTTCCACGAAATTACACAACTTCTAAGATAAAGTTCCCAGCCAGGTAGAACCTCCCGCTCACACCACGTATGCATCTACACGCGTTTGGCCACTTCAGCTAGGTGGCGGGCAAACTGAAAAATGCTAACAATAGTGGTAGTATGTGTGCATTTTTTGTGCAGATATTGAAAGCATCTTGGTACTCCTGCAGCCTGTTTGTGATCAAAATGCTCTCGCAATCTCTCATTGTTGACAGTGGCCCCCGCAGGAATTGGTCTGATGCGTAGTATTACATGCGTAGGCTTCCGGTCTAAGGCTAAGTGTGGGAAGATCTGAAAACGTACACGTGTGACACATACTTCCTTCTTGAAGCCTGCTTCATGTCATATATAGTGCCTGACGTTAAGAAAGCGACCCACACACACATTTGGGGAGTCACTTTAGCAGATCTCCTTTCGCTGGATGGACGCTTAAGTGCTAGCTTCACGGGAACGGCCTTCTCAGGCTTTAAGTGAGTTCATAAAGGGAACATAATGCAGCTCGCTCCGCTCCATATTCACACACGCTAACCTAAGTAAGCGTCTGCCTCGCTTGCTTAGGCACTTGTCCTTGAATGTCGGTGTGTGCGGTCGCAGGCTCAAAGAACTGACTCAATCTTTTCTCGCCAAAGACTTCGCAACGTCGTTAAAATGTATGAGCCCTTCAACGAAACAACACTCAATACGAATCCTATGAAAGTGCGACTTCTACTCAAGTACTCGCGTCTTCAGCAGGGTGCACTAGACTCCAAGATAGAGCCTTTCAGGAACCTTTCTGTGCCCCCTCTCTGTAGGGGTACGTTGACAATGCTTTATCATCGTACCTGCTGGAAATTCTCATCTTTTTTTTGAGCTCATGTAATACAATGGCTGCTGTTCATGTATTACGCGCTTTTACATTTTGTTCATGCAGGGCGTTACTACTTGATATCCAGTCTGACGAGACGTGGTCAAAAAACGTAAACGTGTTCGACATTTCGAGTAACCACATTTTTGCATTAACGCTTCGAATGCAGACCTTGAAGCTAGATGCAGACCTTGCAGCTTAATCTCCTCTCAACGCCAGTTTGGTGGCTTTGTAGAAAGAGGATTTGCCGGCACCAGAAAATAATTAGCGTACCATCTTAAACGGGTCTGTGCAAGCCAAAGGAAGGCGTATTCTTTGACACGAGCTGTTCAAACCGATTTTAGATGGTGTATTGAGCTTCACAGAGCACAAGTCATAGAACTGCGTAACACGGGGACGTACGTCATGGGTCCACGGCGCACCGCGCGACTTTGCCGAGTATTGCTAGATGCGCATACCAAGACAAACGGCGCTGAACAGTGTAATTGCAGACTCCCAATGGCACTTGTTTTTGTGCACAGAGCAGCTTCGACGGTCCGGCTAGCTAGCCGTAGACAGCGCAAAGTGACAAGACCAGGAGATACACGCTGTGCAAGTCATGCGATAGTGGGGACGTGCTTCTTCTTGAGACCGCTCTTCTACAGTGCACCGCAGGAGATTGTCAAGCGTTATGCATGATACTGCGGGGAGTGCCCACTTGTGTACCGGAGTCTCGCATATAGATCGTTTGTAAATATTCATGCGTTCTCACAATGTCTCCAGCCCGTGCCACAACTCACACGCTCAGACAACCGTGCACAAGTGTCTCGGATTGGCATGACGTAGCCTGGGTGACTTCATCTATGTATGCGTAAGGACTATTGTCATTCCGAATGCATGCTTTGCAGCCATCACTACAACTACAAGGACGCGTGCAATATCTCTAGGGTAGCCTTTAAACGAGAGGCGTTCCATGTTTGAGTGTAGCGTCCAGGTTTGGGACCGTGACTTTGGTGCGCCCAGGCCCTCAGCGGGAGAAAAAGCTGTGGGACAAAGATGGTAAACGCACCGCTAGGGGGATCTAGATAGCCCTCGAGCATTTCTAGCGCAAAGTTGTGTTGTTGATTGAGACCTCAGAAGTGCAACTTCCGGCGGTGCGTATGCAGTGGTTTGCCCTTGGGGGAAAAGTAATACAAGAAGAAGTTTTCGTACTACACATTCGTCATCTGTTATAGAGTACCTGTGGTAGCGAGCGCTCCCGGAAAAGTAATACAAGAAGAAGTTTTCGTACTACACATTCGTCATCTGTTTATAGAGTACCTGTGGTAGCGAGCGCTCCCGTCTAGACTGACCAGTCTGATGCGCTAAAAAACTGACTGACAAAACTTCTGACGTATGAATCCCAGTACGTCCTGAAGTGGCATGGATACTAGTGGCAGTGTCATGATAGTGAGGTGTATTCAGCAGTCACCTTGAGCGCGTATGGCAGCGGGCAGAGAGCTAACTGAATTGAAATTTGTTGCACTAGAATGTGCATGTGTACACGTCATTATGTGAATCATAGCAGAGCGATCAGGGGTGACTTCCCAGATGAGCACTCCGCGGCAATGATGAGCACACACCTCTATAATGGTAGAAATGCCGTCTCCCGGCTGTATGTCTCCGTCACACAAAGGTTCGACAGCGCAGCTGTGTTCTAGGCAGCGCTTGAAAATCCACTTCACAAACAGAGTGTGACATTACCAGTGTACGGACGAACAACCCCATGACGTGGCGACATCCCAGGGTGGGTGCAATCAATTTGCCGTACATGCATTGATTCGCTCTGATGTGACGTGATATCTCCTAGAACGGATAACTGCAAGCGGGATTCTAACAGTGCATAAGTATCAGCCTGAAAAATAGCCACAACAGCTCCGTTCACTTGACAGCGCGAGACGAAAACTGGTACACGCCAAGAGGACCGGTGCTACTTCGAGGCTGCTGTGTCCAGAGAACAACAGATTCGGGTGAGTGCATTGCGCAGGAGGAGCTGACACCGTCACAGTGCAGCAAAAGGATTTGTGCGGTGGTGAAAAGAACCGGGGAACCTTTCAGTATGTGAATAGAAGCCACCTGGTACAGCTGCAAGGAGCTTATCTGTGGCAAGTTTACTTCTGGGGCGCGGGTCGCGGGAAAGACCCCGTATACGTTAACCATGTCCGCAGATGACGGTAATGTTACATCAGGTTACACGAGACGCCTTTTTTCCTCGACACAACCGTTAGGATGCTTACCATGACTGTCGACTTGTCAGAAGTAAAACTAGCTGCGATGGAATTTAAAGATGCTGGGCGCGTCTTTGGCATGTGTTACCATGCGTAACAAAGAGACCGTTTTGCGCTCTGCAAGAGGCACGCTAAGTGACTGCAGCGTATTTCCACGGGAGTGTCGAAGCCCCAATGATGTCGCAAGATGAACATTTGCTTCATGCAAATGCATTTGTTAACATTTGTGGTAGTTCACTTGTCCACACGGGTTGAGGCGAGTAAGTGTAAATTAATGTGCTTGCGGTCGCTCATCATGTCTGTGTGTCACCATGTTATAGACAATGGTGCCCTGTATATCTAAAGTTGTGTGCCCTGCTTGTGAGAAATCCGTCCTCCAGATCAGAAATGCGCCTGCAGTCATGCAAATATGAACATGAAGCACCTGGGAAGAGCTAATTACGACCGTGGCTCGAAACGGCGTGAGTTGTCGGTGCTTACACTTTTGAGGACGAATGCCGCCGTCATCTTGCTTGAAAAAAGTCGCCGGTGTTTTCACAACGAATGAATGAAGCACACGCACAAAGTCTCGCTCTGTGCGTGTTCAGCCTTCTGGGACTTCACAGGGCTTGTCCCACACGGAAACTACTAGGTCCTCACTGGGGTCGACCACGGGTGGCTCAATACTCGGGGCACAAGTGTGCTTATTTGATGGTAGCCTCGAGGCGTCCATGAAATTTTTGTTTCCTCGCTCTGCGCCACAAGTTGAGATCTTTTGACGGTGAGATTGACCGTCAGGGTAGAAGAAGGAAACACGTATTCTGCTGCTGATCTACAACAAAAGCCCTTCTGCTATTTTTCTTTTTTTTTTTCTGCCATGTTCATTTCATGCTCTCCGCCGCAAGAGACAATATCGTAGCGATGTTGCGGGGATTCATCTGCGATGTGGTCTTTAGAGTGCTGTCTGCTTTAAATATCTCACAAAGGGCATCGCTGACGGTAGTTTTGATGATTTGCACCCTTTTTCAATGTACTTATTATCAGCACAATTGGTGAACAGTCGTGACGATTAAAGAATTATCTACATCATCTCAAAGCTACGGTTACAACAACTCTTAAGGGACATAAACAACCGCCCGACGGGGAGAAAACGCAATTACGCGAAGAGTGGTACATGGTTCAGACTACATATAGCTCAGTAGCCACCAACTATGAGAAGCAAACGATCAAGTGAGGTAGCTCTCACATGACACACTGCCCGCGTTGCTGATTAGCTACATGCTTCGCAAGTAAGAATAGATAGAGTCTATTCTACTCTGTATGACCTAAAAACAAGGCGGAGAGTGTTCAGCTACTAGCCCCCGCAAGAGGACAGCAGTCACGGTTTGATTAAATCATTAAAGACGCCGAGTTTCCGCTTCTGCATTCTCTGCAAAAGCGTCGTGAGAATAGGTGTCATCGTCAGGTAGGAAGTTCCCAATACCTACACCAACGGGGCTTAAAATGCGCACGTGCGCTGTTCTCCCAGACGGCCTTCAACCTGCGAAAAGCATGAGAAAACGGCAGTGTTAAAGAACCCATCGGCTGCACATAGCGAATAGTCGTTCAGAATGGCATCAAGAGCTAGTCAGCTACTGGAGTAAAGCATCGTTACCACGTTAAGCTGCTACGGTCGCGTCTCACCCTGCATATCCACACATTTTCATTGATTGACGAAATTCAGGAGTAGTAAATGAGCACGTATCTTCAATTTTGGAATGAAATGCACTCGTGTTTGTGGGTCTGCACATTCGTACACAATTTTGCAGGAAGGCTGTATGCGTTGAGGATTAGTGACACACAGGCAAGTACGCAGTATTTGTCCGGAGGTAAGCACACACGTGAATGAGGAAGACTGGTAATTTGCGTAGACAGTCTACTGTGTCCTAGTGCAAAATCACAAGTATATACACCATGTAAATAAATTGGTCCTTTTCTATCCTTGAAGACATAGGTATGGTACTCACGGTTTAAACACGCACACGCCACTATTCACTCACGCTATACACGTATATGGTACTATCCTCTCACTTCAGAAACCAGTATGATATGTCAGATATTCAGAAATCCGGCATATTCGAAGGCTTATACACTACACTTAGAGTCATGGAAGCACCCTAGCAAGAGTCTTTCTGACTGGTACCAAAATGTGTTGTAGATGTTTAATCTACACATTATCGTCACCAGTTCATATCACAAGAAGTCTCCACACATCGAACGATCGGCGCTCATACACACGCATATTGAGAAACCCCAAGCAGCTATCAAAGATATTACCATAGAACTCACACGAGTGCGTACCCTGTGTGCAGCAAATATCAATGATTCGCAAGGAAGAGGGCTTTAAAGAGCCCTACTTCTATGCATCCATACGTGTATATATATATGTACTTTGCATGTATGTATGTCCAGGTATTTGTGCACGTATATGTATGCATATGTGTGAACGTATTTGTACGTATGGTAGGGCTACGGGGAGCTCTATTGTGAAAATATATGTGCCCACGTCGATACCTCCAGACATACGCACACAAAGCAGTTCACATTTCGACAGATGTACGTTCATAATATCTTAGATACAGATACGCTGTATACGTCCGGATAGAAGATAGCGACATGCGACTAGTTAGCGACATGAGATGTGATACACATAAAAACCTTACGAACAGCTCCGCCCTACAACACATAGGCGTCCAAATCAGCGTACGTACGATAGGACGACGGGAGTACATGGCACATATAATATATATATATATATATATATATATAAACGTATGCCTGGACATATACACATATATTTGTATTTATGTATATGTATATACACGCCTGTGTATGGGTAGTATATATACAGAGTGGTGAATTTCGTGTGAAAACCCTAAACACATATGTGCGTTCAAAAAATATTGCTTAATTGCAATTCCACCGGTGTGTGTATCTTCGTCGGTCTCGAAACGGTTTCTACCGTTTCTACGGTACGAGTTGCAGTGTGAACAGCCTGGCCACTTGAAATATATATATATATATGCTACCAAAACTTTTCAGCGCGCATGGGTTTCCGTTTTTGCTAGATCTCGGAAAACTCTCGAGGGAGTCTTCCCAGACAGCGCAAGAATTAGCTCTACACGTGAGATGGGGGAAGTGCGACAGTTCATATTGGAAAAAAGCTGTGATGTCAATATTATCCTTCAAAGCTCTATATTGTGCAGTCCTGGTCATAGTAGAGGAAGAGAGCCCCCTCCTCCCTTCTTTTCTCTAGGGGACAAAGTAACCCAGAGAATGAGAGAGTGTTGTCTGCATATGAGGGCGGAGACACCTCTGCATCGAATATACACGTAGCAACAAAACTTCACTACGCTCGCTGTAATGGTCATACCTGCTTCGGGAGGGGGACAGATAGGAGCGGTGTAAATAGCCATAGGGCAAAAGTGTGTGATCTTTCCATGCGTTGCATTTGCTTTCTTTGCAAGAAGACGAAATAAGCGTACGGCATTCGAGTCAAATCTATCAGGCTTGCTAAACTCGCCCTTTTCGTCCTGTCTGTCTCTCCCTCCGCTCGGTGCAACCCATAATAATGTTCCTCCTTCTTCCAACATTTGCTGCAGGGCGGCCATTGCGGCATTATTACGCTGCTGTCTTAGGTGTTGTTCTGCAGGGGGCACTGACGCGATTGTCAGATACTTCTTCGAATGGACGCAAAGCAGGTTACATCCAAGTGAAAATGGAGTGGAAACGGGGTCTTCACGCACTCTACACATTGGCGCAGACACAGAACACTACAGAAAGGTATTGACGAAAAATGCACGCCACGACCACCCCCACTCACATAGCACAAGACGCCTGAAAAAAGAATTCGCGCTACTGTTCTCCCCGAGTAATGATAGCAAGCGGAATGTTAGAGAGAAATAGGCGTGAAAAGGATGATAAACATATGTAACGCCCACCGGCAACAAACACACAGGGGTGAGCAGGAAAGCTGTACTTGCCAATTGTTGCAAAGTTTGCGTACGCAAACGCACACTCACATCTATACACACACACACCCACACACGTATACATGAACACACACACACACGTATACGTGAACACACACACACTCACTGATACCTTGCATACACTAACATATTCCCGTCCCCTCCCACAGAGGTCACGCACATAACCTAAAAATATTCCTCTTGTCCAACATCTGCTAGTATATCTATGTAGAGCATTTATACAATTATATATTTATATATATGTGATGGCAACGTACATTATAGTCAGTCCTGCGGGTGTACGATATCGTAAAAAATACTGTTGCCCGATATCTGCTAATAGAATCTCTATAGAATAAATAAATATATATATATATATGTGTATATGGTGGCAACCTACATTATATGTCGTACTGCAGAGAGTGTAG
This sequence comes from Ochotona princeps, assembly GCF_030435755.1. Lineage (NCBI taxonomy): Eukaryota > Metazoa > Chordata > Mammalia > Lagomorpha > Ochotonidae > Ochotona > Ochotona princeps. The sequence continues at coordinate 2,088 of NW_026696953.1, read as the reverse complement.
CATGACGTAGAAGACACAGTTGCCCAACATTTTTGCTGATAAATCTCCATAAATTATATATATATGTATATGGTAGCTCCCTACATTGTATACAGTACTGAGAGTGTAGTATAATATGCAGTGCGACAATCCTTTTTTTCCAAGACAGACAACGACCGCAATTAGCCGGCACCTCGCAGACGCCGTGAACGGTCAGCGACAATGAGTCATCATCGCTGGAAATAGACGAAGAAGAAGAATAAGGAGGAAGTAAGGAAGTGATTGGCTAGTAAGTATATCTACAGAAATATATACAAATTGAACTCTGTACCGGGTTCTAGCATACTCCATCAATGTGTGTTCTCTTTTTTTTTTTTAACGAAGCAGACGAAGACAAATGTGGCGCGCTTCTCATATGCAAGAACTGCAGCCTCAATGATACTTGATATTAATCACGAAGAAGTAGGAAACCAAAGAAAGGAGACGAAAAGAGAGGGAAGGCAGCCACCACTGAAAGCAAAATGGCCACGTTGTGTAGACAGAGGGAGTAGAATATGTATTTGTGTCTGCTTCAACAGACGTTCTGCAAGTGCTGCTGGAGAATATTTCTCCGAAAACTGTGCATCACGGAAAACACCCAATCGAAGTTTTTTCGCTTTCCTCCCTTGCAAATGCGAAATTTCTATGGGTCCTGCTGTCGATAGAAGAAGAAACCACATCCCTGTAGAAGTGTTGGGCAACCAAAGAGAAAACACACATTTAATGAGGTGCCTGCCTCTGTAGGAATGAGTGCTGTGATTAGAGAGTAACAAAAGTGTGGGGTGGCTACACAAACAGAAGGGACACATCTCTACTGAAGTGACTGCTTCTATACATATCGCTATGAGTTGAAGGAGAGACGCCTATGCAGAGGCATGGGGCGGTCAGCCACGCACAAGACACATTCGTGATAGTGTGACTACGTCTTTATTTACTGATGCGAATTACGACAGTATGTATAGAAGTATATACCAAACACACCTATGTAGAAGTGTGGGGTGGTGAAACACGCAAAAAGACATATCCCTTCTTTCTGATATTGCTTTCCATATGTATCGCTCTGATCAGGAGAAAATCACTTATTTGTAGAGATATGAAGGGTAAGAACTAGCAGGAGACTTGAATGCAAGGCTACCAGGGCGTCCCCGCACTTCAACGGAAAGATACGCGGCACTCCAGACGGGAATCAGACGCAGAGCAAAAGACGTTCACGCCCGCCTCCCGCTACGCATACTCAGGCATAAACAATGTGGAGGTATGTATCGAGAGAGACAGAGTGGGGAAGAGAGAGAGGCAGAGAGAGAGAGAAAGGGAGAGACACAAGTATCCACAAGTATATATATTACATATGTGTATAGAGACAGAGAGAGAGAAGTAGACGAAAGGTAGGACAGGCATGTCCGATATGCAAAGTTATACACAATAACAATCATATGCATATCTATCTATATCATGCGCATGCGCCGGTATGGAATGGGAAAGAAAAGTGGATAAGGCTTGATAATAAGCTTTCATTCATGAAGGCGAGCAAACAGACATTCACCACATGCTAGACAGAGAGAAAGAAATATATATCAGTTTCCAGGCCTACAACAAAGTGATGTGCGGTCATGTAACGGGAAGAATATATGTGAGGGAAGGCAGTACTGATAGATCTACGAATAAAGAGAACTGTACGACCCACAGTGAAGCACAGCGTGTGCGTATATCTACTATTCAGATGTATATACATATATATGATGACTCATGGGCACAGCACTGCGTACATATATATATATATAAATACATATATATATATAGTATACTATACATAACATACATACAGTACATACATACATACATACATACATACATACATACATACGATTACATACATACATGCATACATACATACATACATACACACTATACATACATACATACATACATACATACATACATACATACAAACATATATACATACATACATTACATACATTACATACATTACATACATTACATACATTCATACATCCATGTCCCATACATTACATACATACCATACATTACATACATACCATACATTACATA
>NW_026696952.1:0-20975 GCF_030435755.1 Ochotona princeps | reverse complement strand
TTGTGTGGGATTGCTGACCAAGCTTCATTTCAGTACTAGGCACACAAAGGGCACTAAGCATAGAGTGTGAAAACTGAGTTTCCTTGAGAGCTGCTTGGAAGCCTGATGGTGTGTGAGGTTAGGGAGCCAAATGGAGTTGTTCTCCCACAAGAACCACTCGGCTGATCCTTCTTCAATATGCCCTTGACCAACATGCAGTGTTTCCTTGATTGAATTAGCTCTCACACCAATATTTGCGTCTAGAGCCTTTGCATTGAGGGCTATCTGAAAACGACTGTGGCGCTGAAGTTGCCTGTGAATGTGGAGTTGGTGGCATGTGAAACCCGCATGTGGAGCATTCGTTTGTGTGGGATGCTCTACCAGGTTCATTCCTAGATAATGCACTCAAAGGGCACTAAGCATAGAGTGTGAAAACTGAGTTTCCTTGAGAGCTGCTTGGAAGCCTGATGGTGTGTGAAGTTAGTGAGCCAAATGGAGTTGTTCTCCCACAAGAACCACTCAGCTGATCCTTCTTCAATATGCCCTTCACCAACATGCAGTGTTTCCTTGATTGAATTAGCTCTCACACCAATATTTGCGTCTAGAGCCTTTGCATTGAGGGCTATCTGAAAACGGCTGTGGCGCTGAAGTTGCCTGTGAATGTGGAGTTGGTGGCATGTGAAACCCGCATGTGGAGCATTCGTTTATGTGAGATGCTCTACCAGGTTCATTTCAGTCCTAGCCATGCAAAGGGCACTAAGCATAGAGTGTGAAAACTGAGTTTCCTTGAGTGCTGCTTGGAAGCCTGATGGTGTGTGAAGTTAGTGAGCCAAATGGAGTTGTTCTCCCACAAGAACCACTCGGCTGATCCTTCTTCAATATGCCCTTCACCAACATGCAGTGTTTCCTTGATTGAATTAGCTCTCACACCAATATTTGCGTCTAGAGCCTTTGCATTGAGGGCTATCTGAAAACGGCTGTGGGGCTGAAGTTGCCTGTGAATGTGGAGTTGGTGGCATGTGAAACCCGCATGTGAAGCATTCGTTTGTGTGGGATGCTCTACCAGGTTCATTCCTAGATAATGCACTCAAAGGGCACTAAGCATAGAGTGTGGAAACTGAGTTTCCTTGAGAGCTGCTTGGAAGCCTGATGGTGTGTGAAGTTAGTGAGCCAAATGGAGTTGTTCTCCCACAAGAACCACTCGGCTGATCCTTCTTCAATATGCCCTTCACCAGCATGCAGTGTTTCCTTGATTGAATTAGCTCTCACACCAATATTTGCGTCTAGAGCCTTTGCATTGAGGGCTATCTGAAAACGGCTGTGGCGCTGAAGTTGCCTGTGAATGTGGAGTTGGTGGCATGTGAAACCCGCATGTGGAGCATTCGTTTGTGTGGGATGCTCTACCAGGTTCATTCCTAGATAATGCACTCAAAGGGCACTAAGCATAGAGTGTGAAAACTGAGTTTCCTTGAGAGCTGCTTGGAAGCCTGATGGTGTGTGAAGTTAGTGAGCCAAATGGAGTTGTTCTCCCACAAGAACCACTCGGCTGATCCTTCTTCAATATGCCCTTCACCAACATGCAGTGTTTCCTTGATTGAATTAGCTCTCACACCAATATTTGCGTCTAGAGCCTTTGCATTGAGGGCTATCTGAAAACGGCTGTGGCGCTGAAGTTGCCTGTGAATGTGGAGTTGGTGGCATGTGAAACCCGCATGTGGAGCATTCGTTTGTGTGGCATGCTGACCAAGCTTCATTTCAGTCCTAGGCACACAAAGGGCACTAAGCATAGAGTGTGAAAACTGAGTTTCCTTGAGAGCTGCTTGGAAGCCTGATGGTGTGTGAAGTTAGGGAGCCAAATGGAGTTGTTCTCCCACAAGAACCACTCGGCTGATCCTTCTTCAATATGCCCTTCACCAACATGCAGTGTTTCCTTGATTGAATTAGCTCTCACACCAATATTTGCGTCTAGAGCCTTTGCATTGAGGGCTATCTGAAAACGGCTGTGGCGCTGAAGTTGCCTGTGAATGTGGAGTTGGTGGCATGTGAAACCCGCATGTGGAGCATTCGTTTGTGTGGGATGCTCTACCAGGTTCATTCCTAGATAATGCACTCAAAGGGCACTAAGCATAGAGTGTGAAAACTGAGTTTCCTTGAGAGCTGCTTGGAAGCCTGATGGTGTGTGAAGTTAGTGAGCCAAATGGAGTTGTTCTCCCACAAGAACCACTCGGCTGATCCTTCTTCAATATGCCCTTCACCAACATGCAGTGTTTCCTTGATTGAATTAGCTCTCACACCAATATTTGCGTCTAGAGCCTTTGCATTGAGGGCTATCTGAAAACGGCTGTGGCGCTGAAGTTGCCTGTGAATGTGGAGTTGGTGGCATGTGAAACCCGCATGTGGAGCATTCGTTTGTGTGGCATGCTGACCAAGCTTCATTTCAGTCCTAGGCACACAAAGGGCACTAAGCATAGAGTGTGAAAACTGAGTTTCCTTGAGAGCTGCTTGGAAGCCTGATGGTGTGTGAAGTTAGGGAGCCAAATGGAGTTGTTCTCCCACAAGAACCACTCGGCTGATCCTTCTTCAATATGCCCTTCACCAACATGCAGTGTTTCCTTGATTGAATTAGCTCTCACACCAATATTTGCGTCTAGAGCCTTTGCATTGAGGGCTATCTGAAAACGGCTGTGGCGCTGAAGTTGCCTGTGAATGTGGAGTTGGTGGCATGTGAAACCCGCATGTGGAGCATTCGTTTGTGTGGGATGCTCTACCAGGTTCATTCCTAGATAATGCACTCAAAGGGCACTAAGCATAGAGTGTGAAAACTGAGTTTCCTTGAGAGCTGCTTGGAAGCCTGATGGTGTGTGAGGTTAGGGAGCCAAATGGAGTTGTTCTCCCACAAGAACCACTCGGCTGATCCTTCTTCAATATGCCCTTCACCAACATGCAGTGTTTCCTTGATTGAATTAGCTCTCACACCAATATTTGCGTCTAGAGCCTTTGCATTGAGGGCTATCTGAAAACGGCTGTGGCGCTGAAGTTGCCTGTGAATGTGGAGTTGGTGGCATGTGAAACCCGCATGTGGAGCATTCGTTTGTGTGGGATGCTCTACCAGGTTCATTCCTAGATAATGCACTCAAAGGGCACTAAGCATAGAGTGTGAAAACTGAGTTTCCTTGAGAGCTGCTTGGAAGCCTGATGGTGTGTGAAGTTAGTGAGCCAAATGGAGTTGTTCTCCCACAAGAACCACTCGGCTGATCCTTCTTCAATATGCCCTTCACCAACATGCAGTGTTTCCTTGATTGAATTAGCTCTCACACCAATATTTGCGTCTAGAGCCTTTGCATTGAGGGCTATCTGAAAACAGCTGTGGCGCTGATGTTGCCTGTGAATGTGGAGTTGGTGGCATGTGAAACCCGCATGTGGAGCATTCGTTTGTGTGGGATGCTCTACCAGGTTCATTCCTAGATAATGCACTCAAAGGGCACTAAGCATAGAGTGTGAAAACTGAGTTTCCTTGAGAGCTGCTTGGAAGCCTGATGGTGTGTGAAGTTAGTGAGCCAAATGGAGTTGTTCTCCCACAAGAACCACTCGGCTGATCCTTCTTCAATATGCCCTTCACCAACATGCAGTGTTTCCTTGATTGAATTAGCTCTCACACCAATATTTGCGTCTAGAGCCTTTGCATTGAGGGCTATCTGAAAACGGCTGTGGGGCTGAAGTTGCCTGTGAATGTGGAGTTGGTGGCATGTGAAACCCGCATGTGAAGCATTCGTTTGTGTGGGATGCTCTACCAGGTTCATTCCTAGATAATGCACTCAAAGGGCACTAAGCATAGAGTGTGGAAACTGAGTTTCCTTGAGAGCTGCTTGGAAGCCTGATGGTGTGTGAAGTTAGTGAGCCAAATGGAGTTGTTCTCCCACAAGAACCACTCGGCTGATCCTTCTTCAATATGCCCTTCACCAACATGCAGTGTTTCCTTGATTGAATTAGCTCTCACACCAATATTTGCGTCTAGAGCCTTTGCATTGAGGGCTATCTGAAAACGGCTGTGGCGCTGAAGTTGCCTGTGAATGTGGAGTTGGTGGCATGTGAAACCCGCATGTGGAGCATTCGTTTGTGTGGGATGCTTTACCAGGTTCATTCCTAGATAATGCACTCAAAGGGCACTAAGCATAGAGTGTGAAAACTGAGTTTCCTTGAGTGCTGCTTGGAAGCCTGATGGTGTGTGAAGTTAGTGAGCCAAATGGAGTTGTTCTCCCACAAGAACCACTCGGCTGATCCTTCTTCAATATGCCCTTCACCAACATGCAGTGTTTCCTTGATTGAATTAGCTCTCACACCAATATTTGCGTCTAGAGCCTTTGCATTGAGGGCTATCTGAAAACGGCTGTGGCGCTGAAGTTGCCTGTGAATGTGGAGTTGGTGGCATGTGAAACCCGCATGTGGAGCATTCGTTTGTGTGGGATGCTCTACCAGGTTCATTCCTAGATAATGCACTCAAAGGGCACTAAGCATAGAGTGTGAAAACTGAGTTTCCTTGAGAGCTGCTTGGAAGCCTGATGGTGTGTGAAGTTAGCGAGCCAAATGGAGTTGTTCTCCCACAAGAACCACTCGGCTGATCCTTCTTCAATATGCCCTTCACCAACATGCAGTGTTTCCTTGATTGAATTAGCTCTCACACCAATATTTGCGTCTAGAGCCTTTGCATTGAGGGCTATCTGAAAACGGCTGTGGCGCTGAAGTTGCCTGTGAATGTGGAGTTGGTGGCATGTGAAACCCGCATGTGGAGCATTCGTTTGTGTGGATGCTCTACCAGGTTCATTCCTAGATAATGCACTCAAAGGGCACTAAGCATAGAGTGTGAAAACTGAGTTTCCTTGAGAGCTGCTTGGAAGCCTGATGGTGTGTGAAGTTAGTGAGCCAAATGGAGTTGTTCTCCCACAAGAACCACTCGGCTGATCCTTCTTCAATATGCCCTTCACCAACATGCAGTGTTTCCTTGATTGAATTAGCTCTCACACCAATATTTGCGTCTAGAGCCTTTGCATTGAGGGCTATCTGAAAACGGCTGTGGCGCTGAAGTTGCCTGTGAATGTGGAGTTGGTGGCATGTGAAACCCGCATGTGGAGCATTCGTTTGTGTGGCATGCTGACCAAGCTTCATTTCAGTCCTAGGCACACAAAGGGCACTAAGCATAGAGTGTGAAAACTGAGTTTCCTTGAGAGCTGCTTGGAAGCCTGATGGTGTGTGAAGTTAGGGAGCCAAATGGAGTTGTTCTCCCACAAGAACCACTCGGCTGATCCTTCTTCAATATGCCCTTCACCAACATGCAGTGTTTCCTTGATTGAATTAGCTCTCACACCAATATTTGCGTCTAGAGCCTTTGCATTGAGGGCTATCTGAAAACGGCTGTGGCGCTGAAGTTGCCTGTGAATGTGGAGTTGGTGGCATGTGAAACCCGCATGTGGAGCATTCGTTTGTGTGGGATGCTTTACCAGGTTCATTCCTAGCTAATGCACTCAAAGGGCACTAAGCATAGAGTGCGAAAACTGAGTTTCCTTGAGAGCTGCTTGGAAGCCTGATGGTGTGTGAAGTTAGTGAGCCAAATGGAGTTGTTCTCCCACAAGAACCACTCGGCTGATCCTTCTTCAATATGCCCTTCACCAACATGCAGTGTTTCCTTGATTGAATTAGCTCTCACACCAATATTTGCGTCTAGAGCCTTTGCATTGAGGGCTATCTGAAAACGGCTGTGGCGCTGAAGTTGCCTGTGAATGTGGAGTTGGTGGCATGTGAAACCCGCATGTGGAGCATTCGTTTGTGTGGGATGCTCTACCAGGTTCATTCCTAGATAATGCACTCAAAGGGCACTAAGCATAGAGTGTGAAAACTGAGTTTCCTTGAGAGCTGCTTGGAAGCCTGATGGTGTGTGAAGTTAGTGAGCCAAATGGAGTTGTTCTCCCACAAGAACCACTCGGCTGATCCTTCTTCAATATGCCCTTCACCAACATGCAGTGTTTCCTTGATTGAATTAGCTCTCACACCAATATTTGCGTCTAGAGCCTTTGCATTGAGGGCTATCTGAAAACGGCTGTGGCGCTGAAGTTGCCTGTGAATGTGGAGTTGGTGGCATGTGAAACCCGCATGTGGAGCATTCGTTTGTGTGGGATGCTGACCAAGCTTCATTTCAGTCCTATGCACACAAAGGGCACTAAGCATAGAGTGTGAAAACTGAGTTTCCTTGAGAGCTGCTTGGAAGCCTGATGGTGTGTGAGGTTAGGGAGCCAAATGGAGTTGTTCTCCCACAAGAACCACTCGGCTGATCCTTCTTCAATATGCCCTTCACCAACATGCAGTGTTTCCTTGATTGAATTAGCTCTCACACCAATATTTGCGTCTAGAGCCTTTGCATTGAGGGCTATCTGAAAACGGCTGTGGCGCTGAAGTTGCCTGTGAATGTGGAGTTGGTGGCATGTGAAACCCGCATGTGGAGCATTCGTTTGTGTGGGATGCTCTACCAGGTTCATTCCTAGATAATGCACTCAAAGGGCACTAAGCATAGAGTGTGAAAACTGAGTTTCCTTGAGAGCTGCTTGGAAGCCTGATGGTGTGTGAAGTTAGTGAGCCAAATGGAGTTGTTCTCCCACAAGAACCACTCGGCTGATCCTTCTTCAATATGCCCTTCACCAACATGCAGTGTTTCCTTGATTGAATTAGCTCTCACACCAATATTTGCGTCTAGAGCCTTTGCATTGAGGGCTATCTGAAAACGGCTGTGGCGCTGAAGTTGCCTGTGAATGTGGAGTTGGTGGCATGTGAAACCCGCATGTGGAGCATTCGTTTATGTGAGATGCTCTACCAGGTTCATTTCAGTCCTAGCCATGCAAAGGGCACTAAGCATAGAGTGTGAAAACTGAGTTTCCTTGAGAGCTGCTTGGAAGCCTGATGGTGTGTGAAGTTAGGGAGCCAAATGGAGTTGTTCTCCCACAAGAACCACTCGGCTGATCCTTCTTCAATATACCCTTCACCAACATGCAGTGTTTCCTTGATTGAATTAGCTCTCACACCAATATTTGCGTCTAGAGCCTTTGCATTGAGGGCTATCTGAAAACGGCTGTGGCGCTGAAGTTGCCTGTGAATGTGGAGTTGGTGGCATGTGAAACCCGCATGTGGAGCATTCGTTTGTGTGGGATGCTCTACCAGGTTCATTTCAGTCCTAGCCATGCAAAGGGCACTAAGCATAGAGTGTGAAAACTGAGTTTCCTTGAGAGCTGCTTGGAAGCCTGATGGTGTGTGAAGTTAGCGAGCCAAATGGAGTTGTTCTCCCACAAGAACCACTCGGCTGATTCTTCTTCAATATGCCCTTCACCAACATGCAGTGTTTCCTTGATTGAATTAGCTCTCACACCAATATTTGCGTCTAGAGCCTTTGCATTGAGGGCTATCTGAAAACGGCTGTGGCGCTGAAGTTGCCTGTGAATGTGGAGTTGGTGGCATGTGAAACCCGCATGTGGAGCATTCGTTTGAGTGGGATGCTCACCAAGCTTCATTTCAGTCCTAGGCACACAAAGGGCACTAAGCATAGAGTGTGAAAACTGAGTTTCCTTGAGAGCTGCTTGGAAGCCTGATGGTGTGTGAAGTTAGGGAGCCAAATGGAATTGTTCTCCCACAAGAACCACTCGGCTGATCCTTCTTCAATATGCCCTTGACCAACATGCAGTGTTTCCTTGATTGAATTAGCTCTCACACCAATATTTGCGTCTAGAGCCTTTGCATTGAGGGCTATCTGAAAACGGCTGTGGCGCTGAAGTTGCCTGTGAATGTGGAGTTGGTGGCATGTGAAACCCGCATGTGGAGCATTCGTTTGTGTGGGATGCTCTACCAGGTTCATTCCTAGATAATGCACTCAAAGGGCACTAAGCATAGAGTGTGAAAACTGAGTTTCCTTGAGAGCTGCTTGGAAGCCTGATGGTGTGTGAAGTTAGTGAGCCAAATGGAGTTGTTCTCCCACAAGAACCACTCGGCTGATCCTTCTTCAATATGCCCTTCACCAACATGCAGTGTTTCCTTGATTGAATTAGCTCTCACACCAATATTTGCGTCTAGAGCCTTTGCATTGAGGGCTATCTGAAAACGGCTGTGGCGCTGAAGTTGCCTGTGAATGTGGAGTTGGTGGCATGTGAAACCCGCATGTGGAGCATTCGTTTGTGTGGGATGCTGACCAAGCTTCATTTCAGTCCTAGGCACACAAAGGGCACTAAGCATAGAGTGTGAAAACTGAGTTTCCTTGAGAGCTGCTTGGAAGCCTGATGGTGTGTGAAGTTAGCGAGCCAAATGGAGTTGTTCTCCCACAAGAACCACTCGGCTGATTCTTCTTCAATATGCCCTTCACCAACATGCAGTGTTTCCTTGATTGAATTAGCTCTCACACCAATATTTGCGTCTAGAGCCTTTGCATTGAGGGCTATCTGAAAACGGCTGTGGCGCTGAAATTGCCTGAATGTGGAGTTGGTGGCATGTGAAACCCGCATGTGGAGCATTCGTTTGTGTGGGATGCTGACCAAGCTTCATTTCAGTCCTAGGCACACAAGGGCACTAAGCATAGAGTGTGAAAACTGAGTTTCCTTGAGAGCTGCTTGGAAGCCTGATGGTGTGTGAAGTTAGGGAACCAAATGGAGTTGTTCTCCCACAAGAACCACTCGTCTGATCCTTCTTCAATATGCCCTTGACCAACATGCAATGTTTCCTTGATTGAATTAGCTCTCACACCAATATTTGCGTCTAGAGCCTTTGCATTGAGGGCTATCTGAAAACGGCTGTGGCGCTGAAGTTGCCTGTGAATGTGGAGTTGGTGGCATGTGAAACCCGCATGTGGAGCATTCGTTTGTGTGGGATGCTCTACCAGGTTCATTCCTAGATAATGCACTCAAAGGGCACTAAGCATAGAGTGTGAAAACTGAGTTTCCTTGAGAGCTGCTTGGAAGCCTGATGGTGTGTGAAGTTAGTGAGCCAAATGGAGTTGTTCTCCCACAAGAACCACTCGGCTGATCCTTCTTCAATATGCCCTTCACCAACATGCAGTGTTTCCTTGATTGAATTAGCTCTCACACCAATATTTGCGTCTAGAGCCTTTGCATTGAGGGCTATCTGAAAACGGCTGTGGCGCTGAAGTTGCCTGTGAATGTGGAGTTGGTGGCATGTGAAACCCGCATGTGGAGCATTCGTTTGTGTGGGATGCTGACCAAGCTTCATTTCAGTCCTAGGCACACAAAGGGCACTAAGCATAGAGTGTGAAAACTGAGTTTCCTTGAGAGCTGCTTGGAAGCCTGATGGTGTGTGAAGTTAGGGAGCCAAATGGAGTTGTTCTCCCACAAGAACCACTCGGCTGATCCTTCTTCAATATGCCCTTCACCAACATGCAGTGTTTCCTTGATTGAATTAGCTCTCACACCAATATTTGCGTCTAGAGCCTTTGCATTGAGCGCTATCTGAAAACGGCTGTGGCGCTGAAGTTGCCTGTGAATGTGGAGTTGGTGGCATGTGAAACCCGCATGTGGAGCATTCGTTTGTGTGGGATGCTCTACCAGGTTCATTCCTAGATAATGCACTCAAAGGGCACTAAGCATAGAGTGTGAAAACTGAGTTTCCTTGAGAGCTGCTTGGAAGCCTGATGGTGTGTGAAGTTAGTGAGCCAAATGGAGTTGTTCTCCCATAAGAACCACTCGGCTGATCCTTCTTCAATATGCCCTTCACCAACATGCAGTGTTTCCTTGATTGAATTAGCTCTCACACCAATATTTGCGTCTAGAGCCTTTGCATTGAGGGCTATCTGAAAACGGCTGTGGCGCTGAAGTTGCCTGTGAATGTGGAGTTGGTGGCATGTGAAACCCGCATGTGGAGCATTCGTTTGTGTGGGATGCTCTACCAGGTTCATTCCTAGATAATGCACTCAAAGGGCACTAAGCATAGAGTGTGGAAACTGAGTTTCCTTGAGAGCTGCTTGGAAGCCTGATGGTGTGTGAAGTTAGTGAGCCAAATGGAGTTGTTCTCCCACAAGAACCACTCAGCTGATCCTTCTTCAATATGCCCTTCACCAACATGCAGTGTTTCCTTGATTGAATTAGCTCTCACACCAATATTTGCGTCTAGAGCCTTTGCATTGAGGGCTATCTGAAAACGGCTGTGGCGCTGAAGTTGCCTGTGAATGTGGAGTTGGTGGCATGTGAAACCCGCATGTGGAGCATTCGTTTATGTGAGATGCTCTACCAGGTTCATTTCAGTCCTAGCCATGCAAAGGGCACTAAGCATAGAGTGTGAAAACTGAGTTTCCTTGAGAGCTGCTTGGAAGCCTGATGGTGCGTGAAGTTAGTGAGCCAAATGGAGTTGTTCTCCCACAAGAACCACTCGGCTGATCCTTCTTCAATATGCCCTTCACCAACATGCAGTGTTTCCTTGATTGAATTAGCTCTCACACCAATATTTGCGTCTAGAGCCTTTGCATTGAGGGCTATCTGAAAACGGCTGTGGCGCTGAAGTTGCCTGTGAATGTGGAGTTGGTGGCATGTGAAACCCGCATGTGGAGCATTCGTTTGTGTGGGATGCTTTACCAGGTTCATTCCTAGATAATGCACTCAAAGGGCACTAAGCATAGAGTGTGAAAACTGAGTTTCCTTGAGTGCTGCTTGGAAGCCTGATGGTGTGTGAAGTTAGTGAGCCAAATGGAGTTGTTCTCCCACAAGAACCACTCGGCTGATCCTTCTTCAATATGCCCTTCACCAACATGCAGTGTTTCCTTGATTGAATTAGCTCTCACACCAATATTTGCGTCTAGAGCCTTTGCATTGAGGGCTATCTGAAAACGGCTGTGGCGCTGAAGTTGCCTGTGAATGTGGAGTTGGTGGCATGTGAAACCCGCATGTGGAGCATTCGTTTGTGTGGGATGCTGACCAAGCTTCATTTCAGTACTAGGCACACAAAGGGCACTAAGCATAGAGTGTGAAAACTGAGTTTCCTTGAGAGCTGCTTGGAAGCCTGATGGTGTGTGAGGTTAGGGAGCCAAATGGAGTTGTTCTCCCACAAGAACCACTCGGCTGATCCTTCTTCAATATGCCCTTGACCAACATGCAATGTTTCCTTGATTGAATTAGCTCTCACACCAATATTTGCGTCTAGAGCCTTTGCATTGAGGGCTATCTGAAAACGGCTGTGGCGCTGAAGTTGCCTGTGAATGTGGAGTTGGTGGCATGTGAAACCCGCATGTGGAGCATTCGTTTGTGTGGGATGCTCTACCAGGTTCATTCCTAGATAATGCACTCAAAGGGCACTAAGCATAGAGTGTGAAAACTGAGTTTCCTTGAGAGCTGCTTGGAAGCCTGATGGTGTGTGAAGTTAGTGAGCCAAATGGAGTTGTTCTCCCACAAGAACCACTCGGCTGATCCTTCTTCAATATGCCCTTCACCAACATGCAGTGTTTCCTTGATTGAATTAGCTCTCACACCAATATTTGCGTCTAGAGCCTTTGCATTGAGGGCTATCTGAAAACGGCTGTGGCGCTGAAGTTGCCTGTGAATGTGGAGTTGGTGGCATGTGAAACCCGCATGTGGAGCATTCGTTTGTGTGGGATGCTGACCAAGCTTCATTTCAGTCCTAGGCACACAAAGGGCACTAAGCATAGAGTGTGAAAACTGAGTTTCCTTGAGAGCTGCTTGGAAGCCTGATGGTGTGTGAAGTTAGGGAGCCAAATGGAGTTGTTCTCCCACAAGAACCACTCGGCTGATCCTTCTTCATTATGCCCTTCACCAACATGCAGTGTTTCCTTGATTGAATTAGCTCTCACACCAATATTTGCGTCTAGAGCCTTTGCATTGAGGGCTATCTGAAAACGACTGTGGCGCTGAAGTTGCCTGTGAATGTGGAGTTGGTGGCATGTGAAACCCGCATGTGGAGCATTCGTTTGTGTGGGATGCTCTACCAGGTTCATTCCTAGATAATGCACTCAAAGGGCACTAAGCATAGAGTGTGAAAACTGAGTTTCCTTGAGAGCTGCTTGGAAGCCTGATGGTGTGTGAAGTTAGTGAGCCAAATGGAGTTGTTCTCCCACAAGAACCACTCAGCTGATCCTTCTTCAATATGCCCTTCAACCAACATGCAGTGTTTCCTTGATTGAATTAGCTCTCACACCAATATTTGCGTCTAGAGCCTTTGCATTGAGGGCTATCTGAAAACGGCTGTGGCGCTGAAGTTGCCTGTGAATGTGGAGTTGGTGGCATGTGAAACCCGCATGTGGAGCATTCGTTTATGTGAGATGCTCTACCAGGTTCATTTCAGTCCTAGCCATGCAAAGGGCACTAAGCATAGAGTGTGAAAACTGAGTTTCCTTGAGTGCTGCTTGGAAGCCTGATGGTGTGTGAAGTTAGTGAGCCAAATGGAGTTGTTCTCCCACAAGAACCACTCGGCTGATCCTTCTTCAATATGCCCTTCACCAACATGCAGTGTTTCCTTGATTGAATTAGCTCTCACACCAATATTTGCGTCTAGAGCCTTTGCATTGAGGGCTATCTGAAAACGGCTGTGGGGCTGAAGTTGCCTGTGAATGTGGAGTTGGTGGCATGTGAAACCCGCATGTGAAGCATTCGTTTGTGTGGGATGCTCTACCAGGTTCATTCCTAGATAATGCACTCAAAGGGCACTAAGCATAGAGTGTGGAAACTGAGTTTCCTTGAGAGCTGCTTGGAAGCCTGATGGTGTGTGAAGTTAGTGAGCCAAATGGAGTTGTTCTCCCACAAGAACCACTCGGCTGATCCTTCTTCAATATGCCCTTCACCAGCATGCAGTGTTTCCTTGATTGAATTAGCTCTCACACCAATATTTGCGTCTAGAGCCTTTGCATTGAGGGCTATCTGAAAACGGCTGTGGCGCTGAAGTTGCCTGTGAATGTGGAGTTGGTGGCATGTGAAACCCGCATGTGGAGCATTCGTTTGTGTGGGATGCTCTACCAGGTTCATTCCTAGATAATGCACTCAAAGGGCACTAAGCATAGAGTGTGAAAACTGAGTTTCCTTGAGAGCTGCTTGGAAGCCTGATGGTGTGTGAAGTTAGTGAGCCAAATGGAGTTGTTCTCCCACAAGAACCACTCGGCTGATCCTTCTTCAATATGCCCTTCACCAACATGCAGTGTTTCCTTGATTGAATTAGCTCTCACACCAATATTTGCGTCTAGAGCCTTTGCATTGAGGGCTATCTGAAAACGGCTGTGGCGCTGAAGTTGCCTGTGAATGTGGAGTTGGTGGCATGTGAAACCCGCATGTGGAGCATTCGTTTGTGTGGCATGCTGACCAAGCTTCATTTCAGTCCTAGGCACACAAAGGGCACTAAGCATAGAGTGTGAAAACTGAGTTTCCTTGAGAGCTGCTTGGAAGCCTGATGGTGTGTGAAGTTAGGGAGCCAAATGGAGTTGTTCTCCCACAAGAACCACTCGGCTGATCCTTCTTCAATATGCCCTTCACCAACATGCAGTGTTTCCTTGATTGAATTAGCTCTCACACCAATATTTGCGTCTAGAGCCTTTGCATTGAGGGCTATCTGAAAACGGCTGTGGCGCTGAAGTTGCCTGTGAATGTGGAGTTGGTGGCATGTGAAACCCGCATGTGGAGCATTCGTTTGTGTGGGATGCTCTACCAGGTTCATTCCTAGATAATGCACTCAAAGGGCACTAAGCATAGAGTGTGAAAACTGAGTTTCCTTGAGAGCTGCTTGGAAGCCTGATGGTGTGTGAAGTTAGTGAGCCAAATGGAGTTGTTCTCCCACAAGAACCACTCGGCTGATCCTTCTTCAATATGCCCTTCACCAACATGCAGTGTTTCCTTGATTGAATTAGCTCTCACACCAATATTTGCGTCTAGAGCCTTTGCATTGAGGGCTATCTGAAAACGGCTGTGGCGCTGAAGTTGCCTGTGAATGTGGAGTTGGTGGCATGTGAAACCCGCATGTGGAGCATTCGTTTGTGTGGCATGCTGACCAAGCTTCATTTCAGTCCTAGGCACACAAAGGGCACTAAGCATAGAGTGTGAAAACTGAGTTTCCTTGAGAGCTGCTTGGAAGCCTGATGGTGTGTGAAGTTAGGGAGCCAAATGGAGTTGTTCTCCCACAAGAACCACTCGGCTGATCCTTCTTCAATATGCCCTTCACCAACATGCAGTGTTTCCTTGATTGAATTAGCTCTCACACCAATATTTGCGTCTAGAGCCTTTGCATTGAGGGCTATCTGAAAACGGCTGTGGCGCTGAAGTTGCCTGTGAATGTGGAGTTGGTGGCATGTGAAACCCGCATGTGGAGCATTCGTTTGTGTGGGATGCTCTACCAGGTTCATTCCTAGATAATGCACTCAAAGGGCACTAAGCATAGAGTGTGAAAACTGAGTTTCCTTGAGAGCTGCTTGGAAGCCTGATGGTGTGTGAGGTTAGGGAGCCAAATGGAGTTGTTCTCCCACAAGAACCACTCGGCTGATCCTTCTTCAATATGCCCTTCACCAACATGCAGTGTTTCCTTGATTGAATTAGCTCTCACACCAATATTTGCGTCTAGAGCCTTTGCATTGAGGGCTATCTGAAAACGGCTGTGGCGCTGAAGTTGCCTGTGAATGTGGAGTTGGTGGCATGTGAAACCCGCATGTGGAGCATTCGTTTGTGTGGGATGCTCTACCAGGTTCATTCCTAGATAATGCACTCAAAGGGCACTAAGCATAGAGTGTGAAAACTGAGTTTCCTTGAGAGCTGCTTGGAAGCCTGATGGTGTGTGAAGTTAGTGAGCCAAATGGAGTTGTTCTCCCACAAGAACCACTCGGCTGATCCTTCTTCAATATGCCCTTCACCAACATGCAGTGTTTCCTTGATTGAATTAGCTCTCACACCAATATTTGCGTCTAGAGCCTTTGCATTGAGGGCTATCTGAAAACAGCTGTGGCGCTGATGTTGCCTGTGAATGTGGAGTTGGTGGCATGTGAAACCCGCATGTGGAGCATTCGTTTGTGTGGGATGCTCTACCAGGTTCATTCCTAGATAATGCACTCAAAGGGCACTAAGCATAGAGTGTGAAAACTGAGTTTCCTTGAGAGCTGCTTGGAAGCCTGATGGTGTGTGAAGTTAGTGAGCCAAATGGAGTTGTTCTCCCACAAGAACCACTCGGCTGATCCTTCTTCAATATGCCCTTCACCAACATGCAGTGTTTCCTTGATTGAATTAGCTCTCACACCAATATTTGCGTCTAGAGCCTTTGCATTGAGGGCTATCTGAAAACGGCTGTGGGGCTGAAGTTGCCTGTGAATGTGGAGTTGGTGGCATGTGAAACCCGCATGTGAAGCATTCGTTTGTGTGGGATGCTCTACCAGGTTCATTCCTAGATAATGCACTCAAAGGGCACTAAGCATAGAGTGTGGAAACTGAGTTTCCTTGAGAGCTGCTTGGAAGCCTGATGGTGTGTGAAGTTAGTGAGCCAAATGGAGTTGTTCTCCCACAAGAACCACTCGGCTGATCCTTCTTCAATATGCCCTTCACCAACATGCAGTGTTTCCTTGATTGAATTAGCTCTCACACCAATATTTGCGTCTAGAGCCTTTGCATTGAGGGCTATCTGAAAACGGCTGTGGCGCTGAAGTTGCCTGTGAATGTGGAGTTGGTGGCATGTGAAACCCGCATGTGGAGCATTCGTTTGTGTGGGATGCTTTACCAGGTTCATTCCTAGATAATGCACTCAAAGGGCACTAAGCATAGAGTGTGAAAACTGAGTTTCCTTGAGTGCTGCTTGGAAGCCTGATGGTGTGTGAAGTTAGTGAGCCAAATGGAGTTGTTCTCCCACAAGAACCACTCGGCTGATCCTTCTTCAATATGCCCTTCACCAACATGCAGTGTTTCCTTGATTGAATTAGCTCTCACACCAATATTTGCGTCTAGAGCCTTTGCATTGAGGGCTATCTGAAAACGGCTGTGGCGCTGAAGTTGCCTGTGAATGTGGAGTTGGTGGCATGTGAAACCCGCATGTGGAGCATTCGTTTGTGTGGGATGCTCTACCAGGTTCATTCCTAGATAATGCACTCAAAGGGCACTAAGCATAGAGTGTGAAAACTGAGTTTCCTTGAGAGCTGCTTGGAAGCCTGATGGTGTGTGAAGTTAGTGAGCCAAATGGAGTTGTTCTCCCACAAGAACCACTCGGCTGATCCTTCTTCAATATGCCCTTCACCAACATGCAGTGTTTCCTTGATTGAATTAGCTCTCACACCAATATTTGCGTCTAGAGCCTTTGCATTGAGGGCTATCTGAAAACGGCTGTGGCGCTGAAGTTGCCTGTGAATGTGGAGTTGGTGGCATGTGAAACCCGCATGTGGAGCATTCGTTTGTGTGAGATGCTGACCAAGCTTCATTTCAGTCCTAGGCACACAAAGGGCACTAAGCATAGAGTGTGAAAACTGAGTTTCCTTGAGAGCTGCTTGGAAGCCTGATGGTGTGTGAGGTTAGGGAGCCAAATGGAGTTGTTCTCCCACAAGAACCACTCGGCTGATCCTTCTTCAATATGCCCTTCACCAACATGCAGTGTTTCCTTGATTGAATTAGCTCTCACACCAATATTTGCGTCTAGAGCCTTTGCATTGAGGGCTATCTGAAAACGGCTGTGGCGCTGAAGTTGCCTGTGAATGTGGAGTTGGTGGCATGTGAAACCCGCATGTGGAGCATTCGTTTGTGTGGGATGCTCTACCAGGTTCATTCCTAGATAATGCACTCAAAGGGCACTAAGCATAGAGTGTGAAAACTGAGTTTCCTTGAGAGCTGCTTGGAAGCCTGATGGTGTGTGAAGTTAGTGAGCCAAATGGAGTTGTTCTCCCACAAGAACCACTCGGCTGATCCTTCTTCAATATGCCCTTCACCAACATGCAGTGTTTCCTTGATTGAATTAGCTCTCACACCAATATTTGCGTCTAGAGCCTTTGCATTGAGGGCTATCTGAAAACGGCTGTGGCGCTGAAGTTGCCTGTGAATGTGGAGTTGGTGGCATGTGAAACCCGCATGTGGAGCATTCGTTTGTGTGGCATGCTGACCAAGCTTCATTTCAGTCCTAGGCACACAAAGGGCACTAAGCATAGAGTGTGAAAACTGAGTTTCCTTGAGAGCTGCTTGGAAGCCTGATGGTGTGTGAAGTTAGGGAGCCAAATGGAGTTGTTCTCCCACAAGAACCACTCGGCTGATCCTTCTTCAATATGCCCTTCACCAACATGCAGTGTTTCCTTGATTGAATTAGCTCTCACACCAATATTTGCGTCTAGAGCCTTTGCATTGAGGGCTATCTGAAAACGGCTGTGGCGCTGAAGTTGCCTGTGAATGTGGAGTTGGTGGCATGTGAAACCCGCATGTGGAGCATTCGTTTGTGTGGGATGCTTTACCAGGTTCATTCCTAGCTAATGCACTCAAAGGGCACTAAGCATAGAGTGCGAAAACTGAGTTTCCTTGAGAGCTGCTTGGAAGCCTGATGGTGTGTGAAGTTAGTGAGCCAAATGGAGTTGTTCTCCCACAAGAACCACTCGGCTGATCCTTCTTCAATATGCCCTTCACCAACATGCAGTGTTTCCTTGATTGAATTAGCTCTCACACCAATATTTGCGTCTAGAGCCTTTGCATTGAGGGCTATCTGAAAACGGCTGTGGCGCTGAAGTTGCCTGTGAATGTGGAGTTGGTGGCATGTGAAACCCGCATGTGGAGCATTCGTTTGTGTGGGATGCTCTACCAGGTTCATTCCTAGATAATGCACTCAAAGGGCACTAAGCATAGAGTGTGAAAACTGAGTTTCCTTGAGAGCTGCTTGGAAGCCTGATGGTGTGTGAAGTTAGTGAGCCAAATGGAGTTGTTCTCCCACAAGAACCACTCGGCTGATCCTTCTTCAATATGCCCTTCACCAACATGCAGTGTTTCCTTGATTGAATTAGCTCTCACACCAATATTTGCGTCTAGAGCCTTTGCATTGAGGGCTATCTGAAAACGGCTGTGGCGCTGAAGTTGCCTGTGAATGTGGAGTTGGTGGCATGTGAAACCCGCATGTGGAGCATTCGTTTGTGTGGGATGCTGACCAAGCTTCATTTCAGTCCTATGCACACAAAGGGCACTAAGCATAGAGTGTGAAAACTGAGTTTCCTTGAGAGCTGCTTGGAAGCCTGATGGTGTGTGAGGTTAGGGAGCCAAATGGAGTTGTTCTCCCACAAGAACCACTCGGCTGATCCTTCTTCAATATGCCCTTCACCAACATGCAGTGTTTCCTTGATTGAATTAGCTCTCACACCAATATTTGCGTCTAGAGCCTTTGCATTGAGGGCTATCTGAAAACGGCTGTGGCGCTGAAGTTGCCTGTGAATGTGGAGTTGGTGGCATGTGAAACCCGCATGTGAAGCATTCGTTTGTGTGGGATGCTCTACCAGGTTCATTCCTAGATAATGCACTCAAAGGGCACTAAGCATAGAGTGTGGAAACTGAGTTTCCTTGAGAGCTGCTTGGAAGCCTGATGGTGTGTGAAGTTAGGGAGCCAAATGGAGTTGTTCTCCCACAAGAACCACTCAGCTGATCCTTCTTCAATATGCCCTTCACCAACATGCAGTGTTTCCTTGATTGAATTAGCTCTCACACCAATATTTGCGTCTAGAGCCTTTGCATTGAGGGCTATCTGAAAACGGCTGTGGCGCTGAAGTTGCCTGTGAATGTGGAGTTGGTGGCATGTGAAACCCGCATGTGGAGCATTCGTTTGTGTGGGATGCTGACCAAGCTTCATTTCAGTCCTAGGCCCTCAAAGGGCACTAAGCATAGAGTGTGAAAACTGAGTTTCCTTGAGAGCTGCTTGGAAGCCTGATGGTGTGTGAAGTTAGTGAGCCAAATGGAGTTGTTCTCCCACAAGAACCACTCGGCTGATCCTTCTTCAATATGCCCTTCACCAACATGCAGTGTTTCCTTGATTGAATTAGCTCTCACACCAATATTTGCGTCTAGAGCCTTTGCATTGAGGGCTATCTGAAAACGGCTGTGGCGCTGAAGTTGCCTGTGAATGTGGAGTTGGTGGCATGTGAAACCCGCATGTGGAGCATTCGTTTGTGTGGGATGCTTTACCAGGTTCATTCCTAGATAATGCACTCAAAGGGCACTAAGCATAGAGTGTGAAAACTGAGTTTCCTTGAGTGCTGCTTGGAAGCCTGATGGTGTGTGAAGTTAGTGAGCCAAATGGAGTTGTTCTCCCACAAGAACCACTCGGCTGATCCTTCTTCAATATGCCCTTCACCAACATGCAGTGTTTCCTTGATTGAATTAGCTCTCACACCAATATTTGCGTCTAGAGCCTTTGCATTGAGGGCTATCTGAAAACGGCTGTGGCGCTGAAGTTGCCTGTGAATGTGGAGTTGGTGGCATGTGAAACCCGCATGTGGAGCATTCGTTTGTGTGGGATGCTCTACCAGGTTCATTCCTAGATAATGCACTCAAAGGGCACTAAGCATAGAGTGTGAAAACTGTGTTTCCTTGAGAGCTGCTTGGAAGCCTGATGGTGTGTGAAGTTAGTGAGCCAAATGGAGTTGTTCTCCCACAAGAACCACTCGGCTGATCCTTCTTCAATATGCCCTTCACCAACATGCAGTGTTTCCTTGATTGAACTAGCTCTCACACCAATATTTGCGTCTAGAGCCTTTGCATTGAGGGCTATCTGAAAACGGCTGTGGCGCTGAAGTTGCCTGTGAATGTGGAGTTGGTGGCATGTGAAACCCGCATGTGGAGCATTCGTTTGTGTGGGATGCTGACCAAGCTTCATTTCAGTCCTAGGCACACAAAGGGCACTAAGCATAGAGTGTGAAAACTGAGTTTCCTTGAGAGCTGCTTGGAAGCCTGATGGTGTGTGAGGTTAGGGAGCCAAATGGAGTTGTTCTCCCACAAGAACCACTCGGCTGATCCTTCTTCAATATGCCCTTCACCAACATGCAGTGTTTCCTTGATTGAATTAGCTCTCACACCAATATTTGCGTCTAGAGCCTTTGCATTGAGGGCTATCTGAAAACGGCTGTGGCGCTGAAGTTGCCTGTGAATGTGGAGTTGGTGGCATGTGAAACCCGCATGTGGAGCATTCGTTTGTGTGGGATGCTCTACCAGGTTCATTCCTAGATAATGCACTCAAAGGGCACTAAGCATAGAGTGTGAAAACTGAGTTTCCTTGAGAGCTGCTTGGAAGCCTGATGGTGTGTGAAGTTAGTGAGCCAAATGGAGTTGTTCTCCCACAAGAACCACTCGGCTGATCCTTCTTCAATATGCCCTTCACCAACATGCAGTGTTTCCTTGATTGAATTAGCTCTCACACCAATATTTGCGTCTAGAGCCTTTGCATTGAGGGCTATCTGAAAACAGCTGTGGCGCTGATGTTGCCTGTGAATGTGGAGTTGGTGGCATGTGAAACCCGCATGTGGAGCATTCGTTTGTGTGGGATGCTCTACCAGGTTCATTCCTAGATAATGCACTCAAAGGGCACTAAGCATAGAGTGTGAAAGCTGAGTTTCCTTGAGAGCTGCTTGGAAGCCTGATGGTGTGTGAAGTTAGTGAGCCAAATGGAGTTGTTCTCCCACAAGAACCACTCTGCTGATCCTTCTTCAATATGCCCTTCACCAACATGCAGTGTTTCCTTGATTGAATTAGCTCTCACACCAATATTTGCGTCTAGAGCCTTTGCATTGAGGGCTATCTGAAAACGGCTGTGGCGCTGAAGTTGCCTGTGAATGTGGAGTTGGTGGCATGTGAAACCCGCATGTGGAGCATTCGTTTGTGTGGGATGCTGACCAAGCTTCATTTCAGTCCTAGGCCCTCAAAGGGCACTAAGCATAGAGTGTGAAAACTGAGTTTCCTTGAGAGCTGCTTGGAAGCCTGATGGTGTGTGAAGTTAGTGAGCCAAATGGAGTTGTTCTCCCACAAGAACCACTCGGCTGATCCTTCTTCAAT
>NW_026696951.1:0-72983 GCF_030435755.1 Ochotona princeps | reverse complement strand
TATTTGCGTCTAGAGCCTTTGCATTGAGGGCTATCTGAAAACGTCCGTGGCGCTGAAGTTGCCTGAGAATGTGGAGTTGGTGGCATGTGAAACCCGCATGTGGAGCATTCGTTTGTGTGGGATGCTCTACCAGGTTCATTCCTAGATAATGCACTCAAAGGGCACTAAGCATAGAGTGTGAAAACTGAGTTTCCTTGAGAGCTGCTTGGAAGCCTGATGGTGTGTGAAGTTAGTGAGCCAAATGGAGTTGTTCTCCCACAAGAACCACTCGGCTGATTCTTCTTCAATATGCCCTTCACCAACATGCAGTGTTCCCTTGATTGAATTAGCTCTCACACCAATATTTGCGTCTAGAGCCTTTGCATTGAGGGCTATCTGAAAATGGCTGTGGCGCTGAAGTTGCCTGAGAATGTGGAGTTGGTGGCATGTGAAACCCGCATGTGGAGCATTCGTTTGTGTGGGATGCTCTACCAGGTTCATTCCTAGATAATGCACTCAAAGGGCACTAAGCATAGAGTGTGAAAACTGAGTTTCCTTGAGAGCTGCTTGGAAGCCTAATGGTGTGTGAAGTTAGTGAGCCAAATGGAGTTGTTCTCCCACAAGAACCACTCGGCTGATTCTTCTTCAATATGCCCTTCACCAACATGCAGTGTTTCCTTGATTGAATTAGCTCTCCCACCAATATTTGCATCTAGAGCCTTTGCATTGAGGGCTATCTGAAAACGGCTGTGGCGCTGAAGTTGCCTGTGAATGTGGAGTTGGTGGCATGTGAAACCCGCATGTGGAGCATTCGTTTGTGTGGGATGCTCTACCAGCTTCATTTCAGTCCTAGGCACACAAAGGGCACTAAGCATAGAGTGTGAAAACTGAGTTTCCTTGAGAGCTGCTTGGAAGCCTGATGGTGTGTGAAGTTAGTGAGCCAAATGGAGTTGTTCTCCTACAAGAACCACTCGGGTGATTCTTCTTCAATATGCCCTTCACCAACATGCAGTGTTTCCTTGATTGAATTAGCTCTCACACCAATATTTGCGTCTAGAGCCTTTGCATTGAGGGCTATCTGAAAACGGCTGTGGAGCTGAAGTTGCCTGTGAATGTGGAGTTGGTGGCATGTGAAACCCGCATGTGGAGCATTCTTTAGTGTGGGATGCTCTACCAAGTTCATTCCCAGATAATGCACTCAAAGGGCACTAAGCATAGAGTGTGAAAACTGAGTTTCCTTGAGAGCTGCTTGGAAGCCTGATGGTGTGTGAACTTAGTGAGCCAAATGGAGTTGTTCTCCCACAAGAACCACTCGGCTGATCCTTCTTCAATATGCCCTTCACCAACATGCAGTGTTTCCTTGATTGAATTAGCTCTCACACCAATATTTGCGTCTAGAGCCTTTGCATTGAGGGCTATCTGAAAACGGCTGTGGCGCTGAAGTTGCCTGTGAATGTGGAGTTGGTGGCATGTGAAACCCGCATGTGGAGCATTCGTTTTTGTGGGATGCTCTACCAGGTTCATTCCTAGATAATGCACTCAAAGGGCACTAAGCATGAGTGTGAAAACTGAGTTTCCTTGAGAGCTGCTTGGAAGCCTGATGGTGTGTGAAGTTAGTGAGCCAAATGGAGTTGTTCTCCCACAAGAACCACTCGGCTGATTCTTCTTCAATATGCCCTTCACCAACATGCAGTGTTTCCTTGATTGAATTAGCTCTCACACCAATATTTGCGTCTAGAGCCTTTGCATTGAGGGCTATCTGAAAACGGCTGTGGCGCTGAAGTTGCCTGTGAATGTGGAGTTGGTGGCATGTGAAACCCGCATGTGGAGCATTCGTTTGTGTGGGATGCTCTACCAGGTTCATTCCCAGATAATGCACTCAAAGGACACTAAGCATAGAGTGTGAAAACTGAGTTTCCTTGAGAGCTGCTTGGAAGCCTGATGGTGTGTGAAGTTAGTGAGCCAAATGGAGTTGTTCTCCCACAAGAACCACTCGGCTGATCCTTCTTCAATATGCCCTTCACCAACATGCAGTGTTTCCTTGATTGAATTAGCTCTCACACCAATATTTGCGTCTAGAGCCTTTGCATTGAGGGCTATCTGAAAACGGCTGTGGCGCTGAAGTTGCCTGTGAATGTGGAGTTGGTGGCATGTGAAACCCGCATGTGGAGCATTCGTTTGTGTGGGATCCTCACCAAGCTTCATTTCAGTCCTAGGCACACAAAGGGCACTAAGCATAGAATGTGAAAACTGAGTTTCCTTGAGAGCTGCTTGGAAGCCTGATGGTGTGTGAAGTTAGTGAGCCAAATGGAGTTGTTCTCCTACAAGAACTACTCGGCTGATTCTTCTTCAATATGCCCTTCACCAACATGCAGTGTTTCCTTGATTGAATTAGCTCTCACACCAATATTTGCGTCTAGAGCCTTTGCATTGAGGGCTATCTGAAAACGGCTGTGGCTCTGAAGTTGCCTGTGAATGTGGAGTTGGTGGCATGTGAAACCCGCATGTGGAGCATTCGTTTCTGTGGGATGCTCTACCAGGTTCATTCCTAGATAATGCACTCAAAGGGCACTAAGCATAGAGTGTGAAAACTGAGTTTCCTTGAGAGCTGCTTGGAAGCCTGATGGTGTGTGAAGTTAGTGAGCCAAATGGAGTTGTTCTCCCAGAAGAAACACTCGGCTGATCCTTCTTCAATATGCCCTTCACCAACATGCAGTGTTTCCTTGATTGAATTAGCTCTCACACCAATATTTGCGTCTAGAGCCTTTGCATTGAGGGCTATCTGAAAACGGCTGTGGCGCTGAAGTTGCCTGTGAATGTGGAGTTGGTGGCATGTGAAACCCGCATGTGGAGCATTCGTTTGTGTGGGATGCTCTACCAGGTTCATTCCTAGATAATGCACTCAAAGGGCACTAAGCATGAGTGTGAAAACTGAGTTTCCTTGAGAGCTGCTTGGAAGCCTGATGGTGTGTGAAGTTAGTGAGCCAACTGGAGTTGTTCTCCCACAAGAACCACTCGGCTGATTCTTCTTCAATATGCCCTTCACCAACATGCAGTGTTTCCTTGATTGAATTAGCTCTCACACCAATATTTGCGTCTAGAGCCTTTGCATTGAGGGCTATCTGAAAACGGCTGTGGCGCTGAAGTTGCCTGAGAATGTGGAGTTGGTGGCATGTGAAACCCGCATGTGGAGCATTCGTTTGTGTGGGATGCTCTACCAGGTTCATTCCTAGATAATGCACTCAAAGGACACTAAGCATAGAGTGTGAAAACTGAGTTTCCTTGAGAGCTGCTTGGAAGCCTGATGGTGTGTGAAGTTAGTGAGCCAAATGGAGTTGTTCTCCCACAAGAACCACTCGGCTGATCCTTCTTCAATATGCCCTTCACCAACATGCAGTGTTTCCTTGATTGAATTAGCTCTCACACCAATATTTGCGTCTAGAGCCTTTGCATTGAGGGCTATCTGAAAACGGCTGTGGCGCTGAAGTTGCCTGTGAATGTGGAGTTGTGTGGCATGTGAAACCCGCATGTGGAGCATTCGTTTTTGTGGGATGCTCTACCAGGTTCATTCCTAGATAATGCACTCAAAGGGCACTAAGCATAGAGTGTGAAAACTGAGTTTCCTTGAGAGTTGCTTGGAAGCCTGATGGTGTGTGAAGTTAGTGAGCCAAATGGAGTTGTTCTCCCACAAGAACCACTCGGCTGATCCTTCTTCAATATGCCCTTCACCAACATGCAGTGTTTCCTTGGTTGAATTAGCTCTCACACCAATATTTGCGTCTAGAGTCTTTGCATTGAGAGCTATCTGAAAACGGCTCTGGCGCTGAAGTTGCCTGTGAATGTGGAGTTGGTGGCATGTGAAACCCGCATGTGGAGCATTCGTTTGTGTGGGATGCTCTACCAGGTTCATTCCCAGATAATGCACTCAAAGGACACTAAACATAGAGTGTGAAAACTGAGTTTCCTTGAGAGCTGCTTGGAAGCCTGATGGTGTGTGAAGTTAGTGAGCCAAATGGAGTTGTTCTCCTACAAGAACCACTCGGCTGATTCTTCTTCAATATGCCCTTCACCAACATGCAGTGTTTCCTTGATTGAATTAGCTCTCACACCAATATTTGCGTCTAGAGCCTTTGCATTGAGGGCTATCTGAAAACGGCTGTGGAGCAGAAGTTGCCTGTGAATGTGGAGTTGGTGGCATGTGAAACCCGCATGTGGAGCATTCTTTAGTGTGGGATGCTCTATCAGGTTCATTCCCAGATAATGCACTCAAAGGGCACTAAGCATAGAGTGTGAAAACTGAGTTTCCTTGAGAGCTGCTTGGAAGCCTGATGGTGTGTGAAGTTAGTGAGCCAAATGGAGTTGTTCTCCCACAAGAACCACTCGGCTGATCCTTCTTCAATATGCCCTTCACCAACATGCAGTGTTTCCTTGATTGAATTAGCTCTCACACCAATATTTGCGTCTAGAGCCTTTGCATTGAGGGCTATCTGAAAACGGCTGTGGAGCAGAAGTTGCCTGTGAATGTGGAGTTGGTGGCATGTGAAACCCGCATGTGGAGCATTCTTTAGTGTGGGATGCTCTATCAGGTTCATTCCCAGATAATGCACTCAAAGGGCACTAAGCATAGAGTGTGAAAACTGAGTTTCCTTGAGAGCTGCTTGGAAGCCTGATGGTGTGTGAAGTTAGTGAGCCAAATGGAGTTGTTCTCCCACAAGAACCACTCGGCTGATCCTTCTTCAATATGCCCTTCACCAACATGCAGTGTTTCCTTGATTGAATTAGCTCTCACACCAATATTTGCGTCTAGAGCCTTTGCATTGAGGGCTATCTGAAAACGGCTGTGGCGCTGAAGTTGCCTGTGAATGTGGAGTTGGTGGCATGTGAAACCCGCATGTGGAGCATTCGTTTTTGTGGGATGCTCTACCAGGTTCATTCCTAGATAATGCACTCAAAGGGCACTAAGCATGAGTGTGAAAACTGAGTTTCCTTGAGAGCTGCTTGGAAGCCTGATGGTGTGTGAAGTTAGTGAGCCAAATGGAGTTGTTCTCCCACAAGAACCACTCGGCTGATTCTTCTTCAATATGCCCTTCACCAACATGCAGTGTTTCCTTGATTGAATTAGCTCTCACACCAATATTTGCGTCTAGAGCCTTTGCATTGAGGGCTATCTGAAAACGGCTGTGGCGCTGAAATTGCCTGAGAATGTGGAGTTGGTGGCATGTGAAACCCGCATGTGGAGCATTCGTTTGTGTGGGATGCTCTACCAGGTTCATTCCCAGATAATGCACTCAAAGGACACTAAGCATAGAGTGTGAAAACTGAGTTTCCTTGAGAGCTGCTTGGAAGCCTGATGGTGTGTGAAGTTAGTGAGCCAAATGGAGTTGTTCTCCCACAAGAACCACTCGGCTGATCCTTCTTCAATATGCCCTTCACCAACATGCAGTGTTTCCTTGATTGAATTAGCTCTCACACCAATATTTGCGTCTATTGCCTTTGCATTGAGGGCTATCTGAAAATGGCCGTGGCGCTGAAGTTGCCTGAGAATGTGGAGTTGGTGGCATGTGAAACCCGCATGTGGAGCATTCGTTTGTGTGGGATGCTCTACCAGGTTCATTCCTAGATAATGCACTCAAAGGACACTAAGCATAGAGTGTGAAAACTGAGTTTCCTTGAGAGCTGCTTGGAAGCCTGATGGTGTGTGAAGTTAGTGAGCCAAATGGAGTTGTTCTCCCACAAGAACCACTCGGCTGATTCTTCTTCAATATGCCCTTCATCAACATGCAGTGTTTCCTTGATTGAATTAGCTCTCACACCAATATTTGCGTCTAGAGCCTTTGCATTGAGGGCTATCTGAAAACGTCCGTGGCGCTGAAGTTGCCTGAGAATGTGGAGTTGGTGGCATGTGAAACCCGCATGTGGAGCATTCGTTTGTGTGGGATGCTCTACCAGGTTCATTCCTAGATAATGCACTCAAAGGGCACTAAGCATAGAGTGTGAAAACTGAGTTTCCTTGAGAGCTGCTTGGAAGCCTGATGGTGTGTGAAGTTAGTGAGCCAAATGGAGTTGTTCTCCCACAAGAACCACTCGGCTGATTCTTCTTCAATATGCCCTTCACCAACATGCAGTGTTCCCTTGATTGAATTAGCTCTCACACCAATATTTGCGTCTAGAGCCTTTGCATTGAGGGCTATCTGAAAATGGCTGTGGCGCTGAAGTTGCCTGAGAATGTGGAGTTGGTGGCATGTGAAACCCGCATGTGGAGCATTCGTTTGTGTGGGATGCTCTACCAGGTTCATTCCTAGATAATGCACTCAAAGGGCACTAAGCATAGAGTGTGAAAACTGAGTTTCCTTGAGAGCTGCTTGGAAGCCTAATGGTGTGTGAAGTTAGTGAGCCAAATGGAGTTGTTCTCCCACAAGAACCACTCGGCTGATTCTTCTTCAATATGCCCTTCACCAACATGCAGTGTTTCCTTGATTGAATTAGCTCTCCCACCAATATTTGCATCTAGAGCCTTTGCATTGAGGGCTATCTGAAAACGGCTGTGGCGCTGAAGTTGCCTGTGAATGTGGAGTTGGTGGCATGTGAAACCCGCATGTGGAGCATTCGTTTGTGTGGGATGCTCTACCAGCTTCATTTCAGTCCTAGGCACACAAAGGGCACTAAGCATAGAGTGTGAAAACTGAGTTTCCTTGAGAGCTGCTTGGAAGCCTGATGGTGTGTGAAGTTAGTGAGCCAAATGGAGTTGTTCTCCTACAAGAACCACTCGGCTGATTCTTCTTCAATATGCCCTTCACCAACATGCAGTGTTTCCTTGATTGAATTAGCTCTCACACCAATATTTGCGTCTAGAGCCTTTGCATTGAGGGCTATCTGAAAACGGCTGTGGAGCTGAAGTTGCCTGTGAATGTGGAGTTGGTGGCATGTGAAACCCGCATGTGGAGCATTCTTTAGTGTGGGATGCTCTACCAAGTTCATTCCCAGATAATGCACTCAAAGGGCACTAAGCATAGAGTGTGAAAACTGAGTTTCCTTGAGAGCTGCTTGGAAGCCTGATGGTGTGTGAACTTAGTGAGCCAAATGGAGTTGTTCTCCCACAAGAACCACTCGGCTGATCCTTCTTCAATATGCCCTTCACCAACATGCAGTGTTTCCTTGATTGAATTAGCTCTCACACCAATATTTGCGTCTAGAGCCTTTGCATTGAGGGCTATCTGAAAACGGCTGTGGCGCTGAAGTTGCCTGTGAATGTGGAGTTGGTGGCATGTGAAACCCGCATGTGGAGCATTCGTTTTTGTGGGATGCTCTACCAGGTTCATTCCTAGATAATGCACTCAAAGGGCACTAAGCATGAGTGTGAAAACTGAGTTTCCTTGAGAGCTGCTTGGAAGCCTGATGGTGTGTGAAGTTAGTGAGCCAAATGGAGTTGTTCTCCCACAAGAACCACTCGGCTGATTCTTCTTCAATATGCCCTTCACCAACATGCAGTGTTTCCTTGATTGAATTAGCTCTCACACCAATATTTGCGTCTAGAGCCTTTGCATTGAGGGCTATCTGAAAACGGCTGTGGCGCTGAAGTTGCCTGAGAATGTGGAGTTGGTGGCATGTGAAACCCGCATGTGGAGCATTCGTTTGTGTGGGATGCTCTACCAGGTTCATTCCCAGATAATGCACTCAAAGGACACTAAGCATAGAGTGTGAAAACTGAGTTTCCTTGAGAGCTGCTTGGAAGCCTGATGGTGTGTGAAGTTAGTGAGCCAAATGGAGTTGTTCTCCCACAAGAACCACTCGGCTGATCCTTCTTCAATATGCCCTTCACCAACATGCAGTGTTTCCTTGATTGAATTAGCTCTCACACCAATATTTGCGTCTAGAGCCTTTGCATTGAGGGCTATCTGAAAACGGCTGTGGCGCTGAAGTTGCCTGTGAATGTGGAGTTGGTGGCATGTGAAACCCGCATGTGGAGCATTCGTTTGTGTGGGATCCTCACCAAGCTTCATTTCAGTCCTAGGCACACAAAGGGCACTAAGCATAGAATGTGAAAACTGAGTTTCCTTGAGAGCTGCTTGGAAGCCTGATGGTGTGTGAAGTTAGTGAGCCAAATGGAGTTGTTCTCCTACAAGAACTACTCGGCTGATTCTTCTTCAATATGCCCTTCACCAACATGCAGTGTTTCCTTGATTGAATTAGCTCTCACACCAATATTTGCGTCTAGAGCCTTTGCATTGAGGGCTATCTGAAAACGGCTGTGGCTCTGAAGTTGCCTGTGAATGTGGAGTTGGTGGCATGTGAAACCCGCATGTGGAGCATTCGTTTCTGTGGGATGCTCTACCAGGTTCATTCCTAGATAATGCACTCAAAGGGCACTAAGCATAGAGTGTGAAAACTGAGTTTCCTTGAGAGCTGCTTGGAAGCCTGATGGTGTGTGAAGTTAGTGAGCCAAATGGAGTTGTTCTCCCAGAAGAAACACTCGGCTGATCCTTCTTCAATATGCCCTTCACCAACATGCAGTGTTTCCTTGATTGAATTAGCTCTCACACCAATATTTGCGTCTAGAGCCTTTGCATTGAGGGCTATCTGAAAACGGCTGTGGCGCTGAAGTTGCCTGTGAATGTGGAGTTGGTGGCATGTGAAACCCGCATGTGGAGCATTCGTTTGTGTGGGATGCTCTACCAGGTTCATTCCTAGATAATGCACTCAAAGGGCACTAAGCATGAGTGTGAAAACTGAGTTTCCTTGAGAGCTGCTTGGAAGCCTGATGGTGTGTGAAGTTAGTGAGCCAACTGGAGTTGTTCTCCCACAAGAACCACTCGGCTGATTCTTCTTCAATATGCCCTTCACCAACATGCAGTGTTTCCTTGATTGAATTAGCTCTCACACCAATATTTGCGTCTAGAGCCTTTGCATTGAGGGCTATCTGAAAACGGCTGTGGCGCTGAAGTTGCCTGAGAATGTGGAGTTGGTGGCATGTGAAACCCGCATGTGGAGCATTCGTTTGTGTGGGATGCTCTACCAGGTTCATTCCTAGATAATGCACTCAAAGGACACTAAGCATAGAGTGTGAAAACTGAGTTTCCTTGAGAGCTGCTTGGAAGCCTGATGGTGTGTGAAGTTAGTGAGCCAAATGGAGTTGTTCTCCCACAAGAACCACTCGGCTGATCCTTCTTCAATATGCCCTTCACCAACATGCAGTGTTTCCTTGATTGAATTAGCTCTCACACCAATATTTGCGTCTAGAGCCTTTGCATTGAGGGCTATCTGAAAACGGCTGTGGCGCTGAAGTTGCCTGTGAATGTGGAGTTGTGTGGCATGTGAAACCCGCATGTGGAGCATTCGTTTTTGTGGGATGCTCTACCAGGTTCATTCCTAGATAATGCACTCAAAGGGCACTAAGCATAGAGTGTGAAAACTGAGTTTCCTTGAGAGTTGCTTGGAAGCCTGATGGTGTGTGAAGTTAGTGAGCCAAATGGAGTTGTTCTCCCACAAGAACCACTCGGCTGATCCTTCTTCAATATGCCCTTCACCAACATGCAGTGTTTCCTTGGTTGAATTAGCTCTCACACCAATATTTGCGTCTAGAGTCTTTGCATTGAGAGCTATCTGAAAACGGCTCTGGCGCTGAAGTTGCCTGTGAATGTGGAGTTGGTGGCATGTGAAACCCGCATGTGGAGCATTCGTTTGTGTGGGATGCTCTACCAGGTTCATTCCCAGATAATGCACTCAAAGGACACTAAACATAGAGTGTGAAAACTGAGTTTCCTTGAGAGCTGCTTGGAAGCCTGATGGTGTGTGAAGTTAGTGAGCCAAATGGAGTTGTTCTCCTACAAGAACCACTCGGCTGATTCTTCTTCAATATGCCCTTCACCAACATGCAGTGTTTCCTTGATTGAATTAGCTCTCACACCAATATTTGCGTCTAGAGCCTTTGCATTGAGGGCTATCTGAAAACGGCTGTGGAGCAGAAGTTGCCTGTGAATGTGGAGTTGGTGGCATGTGAAACCCGCATGTGGAGCATTCTTTAGTGTGGGATGCTCTATCAGGTTCATTCCCAGATAATGCACTCAAAGGGCACTAAGCATAGAGTGTGAAAACTGAGTTTCCTTGAGAGCTGCTTGGAAGCCTGATGGTGTGTGAAGTTAGTGAGCCAAATGGAGTTGTTCTCCCACAAGAACCACTCGGCTGATCCTTCTTCAATATGCCCTTCACCAACATGCAGTGTTTCCTTGATTGAATTAGCTCTCACACCAATATTTGCGTCTAGAGCCTTTGCATTGAGGGCTATCTGAAAACGGCTGTGGCGCTGAAGTTGCCTGTGAATGTGGAGTTGGTGGCATGTGAAACCCGCATGTGGAGCATTCGTTTTTGTGGGATGCTCTACCAGGTTCATTCCTAGATAATGCACTCAAAGGGCACTAAGCATGAGTGTGAAAACTGAGTTTCCTTGAGAGCTGCTTGGAAGCCTGATGGTGTGTGAAGTTAGTGAGCCAAATGGAGTTGTTCTCCCACAAGAACCACTCGGCTGATTCTTCTTCAATATGCCCTTCACCAACATGCAGTGTTTCCTTGATTGAATTAGCTCTCACACCAATATTTGCGTCTAGAGCCTTTGCATTGAGGGCTATCTGAAAACGGCTGTGGCGCTGAAGTTGCCTGAGAATGTGGAGTTGGTGGCATGTGAAACCCGCATGTGGAGCATTCGTTTGTGTGGGATGCTCTACCAGGTTCATTCCCAGATAATGCACTCAAAGGACACTAAGCATAGAGTGTGAAAACTGAGTTTCCTTGAGAGCTGCTTGGAAGCCTGATGGTGTGTGAAGTTAGTGAGCCAAATGGAGTTGTTCTCCCACAAGAACCACTCGGCTGATCCTTCTTCAATATGCCCTTCACCAACATGCAGTGTTTCCTTGATTGAATTAGCTCTCACACCAATATTTGCGTCTAGAGCCTTTGCATTGAGGGCTATCTGAAAACGGCTGTGGCGCTGAAGTTGCCTGTGAATGTGGAGTTGGTGGCATGTGAAACCCGCATGTGGAGCATTCGTTTGTGTGGGATCCTCACCAAGCTTCATTTCAGTCCTAGGCACACAAAGGGCACTAAGCATAGAATGTGAAAACTGAGTTTCCTTGAGAGCTGCTTGGAAGCCTGATGGTGTGTGAAGTTAGTGAGCCAAATGGAGTTGTTCTCCTACAAGAACTACTCGGCTGATTCTTCTTCAATATGCCCTTCACCAACATGCAGTGTTTCCTTGATTGAATTAGCTCTCACACCAATATTTGCGTCTAGAGCCTTTGCATTGAGGGCTATCTGAAAACGGCTGTGGCTCTGAAGTTGCCTGTGAATGTGGAGTTGGTGGCATGTGAAACCCGCATGTGGAGCATTCGTTTCTGTGGGATGCTCTACCAGGTTCATTCCTAGATAATGCACTCAAAGGGCACTAAGCATAGAGTGTGAAAACTGAGTTTCCTTGAGAGCTGCTTGGGAGCCTGATGGTGTGTGAAGTTAGTGAGCCAAATGGAGTTGTTCTCCCAGAAGAAACACTCGGCTGATCCTTCTTCAATATGCCCTTCACCAACATGCAGTGTTTCCTTGATTGAATTAGCTCTCACACCAATATTTGCGTCTAGAGCCTTTGCATTGAGGGCTATCTGAAAACGGCTGTGGCGCTGAAGTTGCCTGTGAATGTGGAGTTGGTGGCATGTGAAACCCGCATGTGGAGCATTCGTTTTTGTGGGATGCTCTACCAGGTTCATTCCTAGATAATGCACTCAAAGGGCACTAAGCATGAGTGTGAAAACTGAGTTTCCTTGAGAGCTGCTTGGAAGCCTGATGGTGTGTGAAGTTAGTGAGCCAACTGGAGTTGTTCTCCCACAAGAACCACTCGGCTGATTCTTCTTCAATATGCCCTTCACCAACATGCAGTGTTTCCTTGATTGAATTAGCTCTCACACCAATATTTGCGTCTAGAGCCTTTGCATTGAGGGCTATCTGAAAACGGCTGTGGCGCTGAAGTTGCCTGAGAATGTGGAGTTGGTGGCATGTGAAACCCGCATGTGGAGCATTCGTTTGTGTGGGATGCTCTACCAGGTTCATTCCTAGATAATGCACTCAAAGGACACTAAGCATAGAGTGTGAAAACTGAGTTTCCTTGAGAGCTGCTTGGAAGCCTGATGGTGTGTGAAGTTAGTGAGCCAAATGGAGTTGTTCTCCCACAAGAACCACTCGGCTGATCCTTCTTCAATATGCCCTTCACCAACATGCAGTGTTTCCTTGATTGAATTAGCTCTCACACCAATATTTGCGTCTAGAGCCTTTGCATTGAGGGCTATCTGAAAACGGCTGTGGCGCTGAAGTTGCCTGTGAATGTGGAGTTGTGTGGCATGTGAAACCCGCATGTGGAGCATTCGTTTTTGTGGGATGCTCTACCAGGTTCATTCCTAGATAATGCACTCAAAGGGCACTAAGCATAGAGTGTGAAAACTGAGTTTCCTTGAGAGTTGCTTGGAAGCCTGATGGTGTGTGAAGTTAGTGAGCCAAATGGAGTTGTTCTCCCACAAGAACCACTCGGCTGATCCTTCTTCAATATGCCCTTCACCAACATGCAGTGTTTCCTTGGTTGAATTAGCTCTCACACCAATATTTGCGTCTAGAGTCTTTGCATTGAGAGCTATCTGAAAACGGCTCTGGCGCTGAAGTTGCCTGTGAATGTGGAGTTGGTGGCATGTGAAACCCGCATGTGGAGCATTCGTTTGTGTGGGATGCTCTACCAGGTTCATTCCCAGATAATGCACTCAAAGGACACTAAACATAGAGTGTGAAAACTGAGTTTCCTTGAGAGCTGCTTGGAAGCCTGATGGTGTGTGAAGTTAGTGAGCCAAATGGAGTTGTTCTCCTACAAGAACCACTCGGCTGATTCTTCTTCAATATGCCCTTCACCAACATGCAGTGTTTCCTTGATTGAATTAGCTCTCACACCAATATTTGCGTCTAGAGCCTTTGCATTGAGGGCTATCTGAAAACGGCTGTGGAGCAGAAGTTGCCTGTGAATGTGGAGTTGGTGGCATGTGAAACCCGCATGTGGAGCATTCTTTAGTGTGGGATGCTCTATCAGGTTCATTCCCAGATAATGCACTCAAAGGGCACTAAGCATAGAGTGTGAAAACTGAGTTTCCTTGAGAGCTGCTTGGAAGCCTGATGGTGTGTGAAGTTAGTGAGCCAAATGGAGTTGTTCTCCCACAAGAACCACTCGGCTGATCCTTCTTCAATATGCCCTTCACCAACATGCAGTGTTTCCTTGATTGAATTAGCTCTCACACCAATATTTGCGTCTAGAGCCTTTGCATTGAGGGCTATCTGAAAACGGCTGTGGCGCTGAAGTTGCCTGAGAATGTGGAGTTGGTGGCATGTGAAACCCGCATGTGGAGCATTCTTTTGTGTGGGATGCTCTACCAGGTTCATTCCTAGATAATGCACTCAAAGGACACTAAGCATAGAGTGTGAAAACTGAGTTTCCTTGAGAGCTGCTTGGAAGCCTGATGGTGTGTGAAGTTAGTGAGCCAAATGGAGTTGTTCTCCCACAAGAACCACTCGGCTGATCCTTCTTCAATATGCCCTTCACCAACATGCAGTGTTTCCTTGATTGAATTAGCTCTCACACCAATATTTGCGTCTAGAGCCTTTGCATTGAGGGCTATCTGAAAACGGCTGTGGCGCTGAAGTTGCCTGTGAATGTGGAGTTGTGTGGCATGTGAAACCCGCATGTGGAGCATTCGTTTTTGTGGGATGCTCTACCAGGTTCATTCCTAGATAATGCACTCAAAGGGCACTAAGCATAGAGTGTGAAAACTGAGTTTCCTTGAGAGTTGCTTGGAAGCCTGATGGTGTGTGAAGTTAGTGAGCCAAATGGAGTTGTTCTCCCACAAGAACCACTCGGCTGATCCTTCTTCAATATGCCCTTCACCAACATGCAGTGTTTCCTTGATTGAATTAGCTCTCACACCAATATTTGCGTCTAGAGTCTTTGCATTGAGAGCTATCTGAAAACGGCTCTGGCGCTGAAGTTGCCTGTGAATGTGGAGTTGGTGGCATGTGAAACCCGCATGTGGAGCATTCGTTTGTGTGGGATGCTCTACCAGGTTCATTCCCAGATAATGCACTCAAAGGACACTAAACATAGAGTGTGAAAACTGAGTTTCCTTGAGAGCTGCTTGGAAGCCTGATGGTGTGTGAAGTTAGTGAGCCAAATGGAGTTGTTCTCCTACAAGAACCACTCGGCTGATTCTTCTTCAATATGCCCTTCACCAACATGCAGTGTTTCCTTGATTGAATTAGCTCTCACACCAATATTTGCGTCTAGAGCCTTTGCATTGAGGGCTATCTGAAAACGGCTGTGGAGCTGAAGTTGCCTGTGAATGTGGAGTTGGTGGCATGTGAAACCCGCATGTGGAGCATTCTTTAGTGTGGGATGCTCTATCAGGTTCATTCCCAGATAATGCACTCAAAGGGCACTAAGCATAGAGTGTGAAAACTGAGTTTCCTTGAGAGCTGCTTGGAAGCCTGATGGTGTGTGAAGTTAGTGAGCCAAATGGAGTTGTTCTCCCACAAGAACCACTCGGCTGATCCTTCTTCAATATGCCCTTCACCAACATGCAGTGTTTCCTTGATTGAATTAGCTCTCACACCAATATTTGCGTCTAGAGCCTTTGCATTGAGGGCTATCTGAAAACGGCTGTGGCGCTGAAGTTGCCTGTGAATGTGGAGTTGGTGGCATGTGAAACCCGCATGTGGAGCATTCGTTTGTGTGGGATGCTCTACCAGGTTCATTCCTAGATAATGCACTCAAAGGGCACTAAGCATGAGTGTGAAAACTGAGTTTCCTTGAGAGCTGCTTGGAAGCCTGATGGTGTGTGAAGTTAGTGAGCCAACTGGAGTTGTTCTCCCACAAGAACCACTCGGCTGATCCTTCTTCAATATGCCCTTCACCAACATGCAGTGTTTCCTTGATTGAATTAGCTCTCACACCAATATTTGCGTCTAGAGCCTTTGCATTGAGGGCTATCTGGAAACGGCTGTGGCGCTGAAGTTGCCTGAGAATGTGGAGTTGGTGGCATGTGAAACCCGCATGTGGAGCATTCGTTTGTGTGGGATGCTCTACCAGGTTCATTCCTAGATAATGCACTCAAAGGACACTAAGCATAGAGTGTGAAAACTGAGTTTCCTTGAGAGCTGCTTGGAAGCCTGATGGTGTGTGAAGTTAGTGAGCCAAATGGAGTTGTTCTCCCACAAGAACCACTCGGCTGATCCTTCTTCAATATGCCCTTCACCAACATGCAGTGTTTCCTTGATTGAATTAGCTCTCACACCAATATTTGCGTCTAGAGCCTTTGCATTGAGGGCTATCTGAAAACGGCTGTGGCGCTGAAGTTGCCTGTGAATGTGGAGTTGTGTGGCATGTGAAACCCGCATGTGGAGCATTCGTTTTTGTGGGATGCTCTACCAGGTTCATTCCTAGATAATGCACTCAAAGGGCACTAAGCATAGAGTGTGAAAACTGAGTTTCCTTGAGAGTTGCTTGGAAGCCTGATGGTGTGTGAAGTTAGTGAGCCAAATGGAGTTGTTCTCCCACAAGAACCACTCGGCTGATCCTTCTTCAATATGCCCTTCACCAACATGCAGTGTTTCCTTGATTGAATTAGCTCTCACACCAATATTTGCGTCTAGAGTCTTTGCATTGAGAGCTATCTGAAAACGGCTCTGGCGCTGAAGTTGCCTGTGAATGTGGAGTTGGTGGCATGTGAAACCCGCATGTGGAGCATTCGTTTGTGTGGGATGCTCTACCAGGTTCATTCCCAGATAATGCACTCAAAGGACACTAAACATAGAGTGTGAAAACTGAGTTTCCTTGAGAGCTGCTTGGAAGCCTGATGGTGTGTGAAGTTAGTGAGCCAAATGGAGTTGTTCTCCTACAAGAACCACTCGGCTGATTCTTCTTCAATATGCCCTTCACCAACATGCAGTGTTTCCTTGATTGAATTAGCTCTCACACCAATATTTGCGTCTAGAGCCTTTGCATTGAGGGCTATCTGAAAACGGCTGTGGAGCTGAAGTTGCCTGTGAATGTGGAGTTGGTGGCATGTGAAACCCGCATGTGGAGCATTCTTTAGTGTGGGATGCTCTATCAGGTTCATTCCCAGATAATGCACTCAAAGGGCACTAAGCATAGAGTGTGAAAACTGAGTTTCCTTGAGAGCTGCTTGGAAGCCTGATGGTGTGTGAAGTTAGTGAGCCAAATGGAGTTGTTCTCCCACAAGAACCACTCGGCTGATCCTTCTTCAATATGCCCTTCACCAACATGCAGTGTTTCCTTGATTGAATTAGCTCTCACACCAATATTTGCGTCTAGAGCCTTTGCATTGAGGGCTATCTGAAAACGGCTGTGGCGCTGAAGTTGCCTGTGAATGTGGAGTTGGTGGCATGTGAAACCCGCATGTGGAGCATTCGTTTGTGTGGGATGCTCTACCAGGTTCATTCCTAGATAATGCACTCAAAGGGCACTAAGCATGAGTGTGAAAACTGAGTTTCCTTGAGAGCTGCTTGGAAGCCTGATGGTGTGTGAAGTTAGTGAGCCAACTGGAGTTGTTCTCCCACAAGAACCACTCGGCTGATCCTTCTTCAATATGCCCTTCACCAACATGCAGTGTTTCCTTGATTGAATTAGCTCTCACACCAATATTTGCGTCTAGAGCCTTTGCATTGAGGGCTATCTGGAAACGGCTGTGGCGCTGAAGTTGCCTGAGAATGTGGAGTTGGTGGCATGTGAAACCCGCATGTGGAGCATTCGTTTGTGTGGGATGCTCTACCAGGTTCATTCCTAGATAATGCACTCAAAGGACACTAAGCATAGAGTGTGAAAACTGAGTTTCCTTGAGAGCTGCTTGGAAGCCTGATGGTGTGTGAAGTTAGTGAGCCAAATGGAGTTGTTCTCCCACAAGAACCACTCGGCTGATCCTTCTTCAATATGCCCTTCACCAACATGCAGTGTTTCCTTGATTGAATTAGCTCTCACACCAATATTTGCGTCTAGAGCCTTTGCATTGAGGGCTATCTGAAAACGGCTGTGGCGCTGAAGTTGCCTGTGAATGTGGAGTTGTGTGGCATGTGAAACCCGCATGTGGAGCATTCGTTTTTGTGGGATGCTCTACCAGGTTCATTCCTAGATAATGCACTCAAAGGGCACTAAGCATAGAGTGTGAAAACTGAGTTTCCTTGAGAGTTGCTTGGAAGCCTGATGGTGTGTGAAGTTAGTGAGCCAAATGGAGTTGTTCTCCCACAAGAACCACTCGGCTGATCCTTCTTCAATATGCCCTTCACCAACATGCAGTGTTTCCTTGATTGAATTAGCTCTCACACCAATATTTGCGTCTAGAGTCTTTGCATTGAGAGCTATCTGAAAACGGCTCTGGCGCTGAAGTTGCCTGTGAATGTGGAGTTGGTGGCATGTGAAACCCGCATGTGGAGCATTCGTTTGTGTGGGATGCTCTACCAGGTTCATTCCCAGATAATGCACTCAAAGGACACTAAACATAGAGTGTGAAAACTGAGTTTCCTTGAGAGCTGCTTGGAAGCCTGATGGTGTGTGAAGTTAGTGAGCCAAATGGAGTTGTTCTCCTACAAGAACCACTCGGCTGATTCTTCTTCAATATGCCCTTCACCAACATGCAGTGTTTCCTTGATTGAATTAGCTCTCACACCAATATTTGCGTCTAGAGCCTTTGCATTGAGGGCTATCTGAAAACGGCTGTGGAGCAGAAGTTGCCTGTGAATGTGGAGTTGGTGGCATGTGAAACCCGCATGTGGAGCATTCTTTAGTGTGGGATGCTCTATCAGGTTCATTCCCAGATAATGCACTCAAAGGGCACTAAGCATAGAGTGTGAAAACTGAGTTTCCTTGAGAGCTGCTTGGAAGCCTGATGGTGTGTGAAGTTAGTGAGCCAAATGGAGTTGTTCTCCCACAAGAACCACTCGGCTGATCCTTCTTCAATATGCCCTTCACCAACATGCAGTGTTTCCTTGATTGAATTAGCTCTCACACCAATATTTGCGTCTAGAGCCTTTGCATTGAGGGCTATCTGAAAACGGCTGTGGCGCTGAAGTTGCCTGTGAATGTGGAGTTGGTGGCATGTGAAACCCGCATGTGGAGCATTCGTTTTTGTGGGATGCTCTACCAGGTTCATTCCTAGATAATGCACTCAAAGGGCACTAAGCATGAGTGTGAAAACTGAGTTTCCTTGAGAGCTGCTTGGAAGCCTGATGGTGTGTGAAGTTAGTGAGCCAAATGGAGTTGTTCTCCCACAAGAACCACTCGGCTGATTCTTCTTCAATATGCCCTGCACCAACATGCAGTGTTTCCTTGATTGAATTAGCTCTCACACCAATATTTGCGTCTAGAGCCTTTGCATTGAGGGCTATCTGGAAACGGCTGTGGCGCTGAAGTTGCCTGAGAATGTGGAGTTGGTGGCATGTGAAACCCGCATGTGGAGCATTCGTTTGTGTGGGATGCTCTACCAGGTTCATTCCTAGATAATGCACTCAAAGGACACTAAGCATAGAGTGTGAAAACTGAGTTTCCTTGAGAGCTGCTTGGAAGCCTGATGGTGTGTGAAGTTAGTGAGCCAAATGGAGTTGTTCTCCCACAAGAACCACTCGGCTGATTCTTCTTCAATATGCCCTTCACCAACATGCAGTGTTTCCTTGATTGAATTAGCTCTCACACCAATATTTGCGTCTAGAGCCTTTGCATTGAGGGCTATCTGAAAACGGCTGTGGCGCTGAAGTTGCCTGAGAATGTGGAGTTGGTGGCATGTGAAACCCGCATGTGGAGCATTCGTTTGTGTGGGATGCTCTACCAGGTTCATTCCTAGATAATGCACTCAAAGGACACTAAGCATAGAGTGTGAAAACTGAGTTTCCTTGAGAGCTGCTTGGAAGCCTGATGGTGTGTGAAGTTAGTGAGCCAAATGGAGTTGTTCTCCCACAAGAACCACTCGGCTGATCCTTCTTCAATATGCCCTTCACCAACATGCAGTGTTTCCTTGATTGAATTAGCTCTCACACCAATATTTGCGTCTAGAGCCTTTGCATTGAGGGCTATCTGAAAACGGCTGTGGCGCTGAAGTTGCCTGTGAATGTGGAGTTGTGTGGCATGTGAAACCCGCATGTGGAGCATTCGTTTTTGTGGGATGCTCTACCAGGTTCATTCCTAGATAATGCACTCAAAGGGCACTAAGCATAGAGTGTGAAAACTGAGTTTCCTTGAGAGTTGCTTGGAAGCCTGATGGTGTGTGAAGTTAGTGAGCCAAATGGAGTTGTTCTCCCACAAGAACCACTCGGCTGATCCTTCTTCAATATGCCCTTCACCAACATGCAGTGTTTCCTTGATTGAATTAGCTCTCACACCAATATTTGCGTCTAGAGTCTTTGCATTGAGAGCTATCTGAAAACGGCTCTGGCGCTGAAGTTGCCTGTGAATGTGGAGTTGGTGGCATGTGAAACCCGCATGTGGAGCATTCGTTTGTGTGGGATGCTCTACCAGGTTCATTCCCAGATAATGCACTCAAAGGACACTAAACATAGAGTGTGAAAACTGAGTTTCCTTGAGAGCTGCTTGGAAGCCTGATGGTGTGTGAAGTTAGTGAGCCAAATGGAGTTGTTCTCCTACAAGAACCACTCGGCTGATTCTTCTTCAATATGCCCTTCACCAACATGCAGTGTTTCCTTGATTGAATTAGCTCTCACACCAATATTTGCGTCTAGAGCCTTTGCATTGAGGGCTATCTGAAAACGGCTGTGGAGCAGAAGTTGCCTGTGAATGTGGAGTTGGTGGCATGTGAAACCCGCATGTGGAGCATTCTTTAGTGTGGGATGCTCTATCAGGTTCATTCCCAGATAATGCACTCAAAGGGCACTAAGCATAGAGTGTGAAAACTGAGTTTCCTTGAGAGCTGCTTGGAAGCCTGATGGTGTGTGAAGTTAGTGAGCCAAATGGAGTTGTTCTCCCACAAGAACCACTCGGCTGATCCTTCTTCAATATGCCCTTCACCAACATGCAGTGTTTCCTTGATTGAATTAGCTCTCACACCAATATTTGCGTCTAGAGCCTTTGCATTGAGGGCTATCTGAAAACGGCTGTGGCGCTGAAGTTGCCTGTGAATGTGGAGTTGGTGGCATGTGAAACCCGCATGTGGAGCATTCGTTTTTGTGGGATGCTCTACCAGGTTCATTCCTAGATAATGCACTCAAAGGGCACTAAGCATGAGTGTGAAAACTGAGTTTCCTTGAGAGCTGCTTGGAAGCCTGATGGTGTGTGAAGTTAGTGAGCCAAATGGAGTTGTTCTCCCACAAGAACCACTCGGCTGATTCTTCTTCAATATGCCCTGCACCAACATGCAGTGTTTCCTTGATTGAATTAGCTCTCACACCAATATTTGCGTCTAGAGCCTTTGCATTGAGGG
Source organism: Ochotona princeps (assembly GCF_030435755.1). Taxonomy (NCBI): domain Eukaryota; kingdom Metazoa; phylum Chordata; class Mammalia; order Lagomorpha; family Ochotonidae; genus Ochotona; species Ochotona princeps. Next base: position 52,497 of record NW_026696951.1, on the reverse strand, counting down.
CTATCTGGAAACGGCTGTGGCGCTGAAGTTGCCTGAGAATGTGGAGTTGGTGGCATGTGAAACCCGCATGTGGAGCATTCGTTTGTGTGGGATGCTCTACCAGGTTCATTCCTAGATAATGCACTCAAAGGACACTAAGCATAGAGTGTGAAAACTGAGTTTCCTTGAGAGCTGCTTGGAAGCCTGATGGTGTGTGAAGTTAGTGAGCCAAATGGAGTTGTTCTCCCACAAGAACCACTCGGCTGATCCTTCTTCAATATGCCCTTCACCAACATGCAGTGTTTCCTTGATTGAATTAGCTCTCACACCAATATTTGCGTCTAGAGCCTTTGCATTGAGGGCTATCTGAAAACGGCTGTGGCGCTGAAGTTGCCTGTGAATGTGGAGTTGTGTGGCATGTGAAACCCGCATGTGGAGCATTCGTTTTTGTGGGATGCTCTACCAGGTTCATTCCTAGATAATGCACTCAAAGGGCACTAAGCATAGAGTGTGAAAACTGAGTTTCCTTGAGAGTTGCTTGGAAGCCTGATGGTGTGTGAAGTTAGTGAGCCAAATGGAGTTGTTCTCCCACAAGAACCACTCGGCTGATCCTTCTTCAATATGCCCTTCACCAACATGCAGTGTTTCCTTGATTGAATTAGCTCTCACACCAATATTTGCGTCTAGAGCCTTTGCATTGAGGGCTATCTGAAAACGGCTGTGGCTCTGAATGTGCCTGTGAATGTGGAGTTGGTGGCATGTGAAACCCGCATGTGGAGCATTCGTTTGTGTGGGATGCTCTACCAGGTTCATTCCTAGATAATGCACTCAAAGGGCACTAAGCATAGAGTGTGAAAACTGAGTTTCCTTGAGAGCTGCTTGGAAGCCTGATGGTGTGTGAAGTTAGTGAGCCAAATGGAGTTGTTCTCCCACAAGAACCACTCGGCTGATCCTTTTCAATATGCCCTTCACCAACATGCAGTGTTTCCTTGATTGAATTAGCTCTCACACCAATATTTGCGTCTAGAGCCTTTGCATTGAGGGCTATCTGAAAACGGCTGTGGCTCTGAAGGTGCCTGTGAATGTGGAGTTGGTGGCATGTGAAACCCGCATGTGGAGCATTCGTTAGTGTGGGATGCTCTACCAGGTTCATTCCTAGATAATGCACTCAAAGGGCACTAAGCATAGAGTGTGAAAACTGAGTTTCCTTGAGAGCTGCTTGGAAGCCTGATGGTGTGTGAAGTTAGTGAGCCAAATGGAGTTGTTCTCCCACAAGAACCACTCGGCTGATTCTTCTTCAATATGCCCTTCACCAACATGCAGTGTTTCCTTGATTGAATTAGCTCTCACACCAATATTTGCGTCTAGAGCCTTTGCATTGAGGGCTATCTGAAAACGGCTGTGGCTCTGAGGTTGCCTGTGAATGTGGAGTTGGTGGCATGTGAAACCCGCATTTGGAGCATTCGTTTGTGTGGGATGCTCTACCAGGTTCATTCCTAGATAATGCACTCAAAGGGCACTAAGCATAGAGTGTGAAAACTGAGTTTCCTTGAGAGCTGCTTGGAAGCCTGATGGTGTGTGAAGTTAGTGAGCCAAATGGAGTTGTTCTCCCACAAGAACCACTCGGCTGATCCTTCTTCAATATGCCCTTCACCAACATGCACTGTTTCCTTGATTGAATTAGCTCTCACACCAATATTTGCGTCTAGAGCCTTTGCATTGAGGGCTATCTGAAAACGGCTGTGGCGCTGAAGTTGCCTGTGAATGTGGAGTTGGTGGCATGTGAAACCCGCATGTGGAGCATTCGTTTGTGTGGGATGCTGACCAAGCCTCATTTCAGTCCTAGGCACACAAAGGACACTAAGCATAGAGTGTGAAACTGAATTTCCTTGAGAGCTGCTTGGAAGCCTGATGGTGTGTGAAGTTAGTGAGCCAAATGGAGCTGTTCTCCCACAAGAACCACTCGGCTGGGCCCGGCGGCATGGCCTAGAGGCTAAAGTCCTCGCCTTGAAAGCCCCGGGATCCCATATGGGCGCCGGTTCTAATCCCGGCAGCTCCACTTCCCATCCAGCTCCCTGCTTGTGGCCTGGGAAAGCAGTCGAGGATGGCCCAATGCATTGGGACCCTGCACCCGCGTGGGAGACCCGGACGAGTTTCCTGGTTCCCGGCATCGGATCGGCGCGCATCGGCCCGTTGCGGCTCACTTGGGGAGTGAAACATCGGACGGAAGATCTTCCTCTCTGTCTCTCCTCCTCTGTGTATATCTGGCTGTAATAAAATGAATAAAATCTTAAAAAAAAAAAAAAGAAGAACCACTCGGCTGATTCTTCTTCAATATGCCCTTCACCAACATGCAGTGTTTCCCTTGATTGAATTAGCTCTCACACCAATATTTGCGTCTAGAGCCTTTGCATTGAGGGCTATCTGAAAACGGCTGTGGCGCTGAAGTTGCCTGTGAATGTGGAGTTGGTGGCATGTGAAACCCGCATGTGGAGCATTCGTTTGTGTGGGATGCTGACCAAGCTTCATTTCAGTCCTAGCCATACAAAGGGCACTAAGCATAGAGTGTGAAAACTGAGTTTCCTTGAGAGCTGCTTGGAAGCCTGATGGTGTGTGAAGTTAGTGAGCCAAATGGAGTTGTTCTCCCACAAGAACCACTCGGCTGATCCTTCTTCAATATGCCCTTCACCAACATGCAGTGTTTCCTTGATTGAATTAGCTCTCACACCAATATTTGCGTCTAGAGCCTTTGCATTGAGGGCTATCTGAAAACGGCTGTGGCGCTGAAGTTGCCTGTGAATGTGGAGTTGGTGGCATGTGAAACCCGCATGTGGAGCATTCGTTTGTGTGGGATGCTGACCAAGCTTCATTTCAGTTCTAGCCATACAAAGGGCACTAAGCATAGAGTGTGAAAACTGAGTTTCCTTGAGAGCTGCTTGGAAGCCTGATGGTGTGTGAAGTTAGTGAGCCAAATGGAGTTGTTCTCCCACAAGAACCACTCGGCTGATTCTTCTTCAATATGCCCTTCACCAACATGCAGTGTTTCCTTGATTGAATTAGCTCTCACACCAATATTTGCGTCTAGAGCCTTTGCATTGAGGGCTATCTGAAAACGGCTGTGGCTCTGAGGTTGCCTGTGAATGTGGAGTTGGTGGCATGTGAAACCCGCATTTGGAGCATTCGTTTGTGTGGGATGCTCTACCAGGTTCATTCCTAGATAATGCACTCAAAGGGCACTAAGCATAGAGTGTGAAAACTGAGTTTCCTTGAGAGCTGCTTGGAAGCCTGATGGTGTGTGAAGTTAGTGAGCCAAATGGAGTTGTTCTCCCACAAGAACCACTCGGCTGATCCTTCTTCAATATGCCCTTCACCAACATGCACTGTTTCCTTGATTGAATTAGCTCTCACACCAATATTTGCGTCTAGAGCCTTTGCATTGAGGGCTATCTGAAAACGGCTGTGGCGCTGAAGTTGCCTGTGAATGTGGAGTTGGTGGCATGTGAAACCCGCATGTGGAGCATTCGTTTGTGTGGGATGCTGACCAAGCCTCATTTCAGTCCTAGGCACACAAAGGACACTAAGCATAGAGTGTGAAACTGAATTTCCTTGAGAGCTGCTTGGAAGCCTGATGGTGTGTGAAGTTAGTGAGCCAAATGGAGCTGTTCTCCCACAAGAACCACTCGGCTGGGCCCGGCGGCATGGCCTAGAGGCTAAAGTCCTCGCCTTGAAAGCCCCGGGATCCCATATGGGCGCCGGTTCTAATCCCGGCAGCTCCACTTCCCATCCAGCTCCCTGCTTGTGGCCTGGGAAAGCAGTCGAGGATGGCCCAATGCATTGGGACCCTGCACCCGCGTGGGAGACCCGGACGAGTTTCCTGGTTCCCGGCATCGGATCGGCGCGCATCGGCCCGTTGCGGCTCACTTGGGGAGTGAAACATCGGACGGAAGATCTTCCTCTCTGTCTCTCCTCCTCTGTGTATATCTGGCTGTAATAAAATGAATAAAATCTTAAAAAAAAAAAAAAAAAGAACCACTCGGCTGATTCTTCTTCAATATGCCCTTCACCAACATGCAGTGTTTCCCTTGATTGAATTAGCTCTCACACCAATATTTGCGTCTAGAGCCTTTGCATTGAGGGCTATCTGAAAACGGCTGTGGCGCTGAAGTTGCCTGTGAATGTGGAGTTGGTGGCATGTGAAACCCGCATGTGGAGCATTCGTTTGTGTGGGTTGCTCTACCAGGTTCATTCCTAGATAATGCACTCAAAGGGCACTAAGCATAGAGTGTGAAAACTGAGTTTCCTTGAGAGCTGCTTGGAAGCCTGATGGTGTGTGAAGTTAGTGAGCCAAATGGAGTTGTTCTCCCACAAGAACCACTTTGCTGATCCTTCTTCAATATGCCCTTCACCAACATGCAGTGTTTCCTTGATTGAATTAGCTCTCACACCAATATTTGCGTCTAGAGCCTTTGCATTGAGGGCTATCTGAAAACGGCTGTGGCGCTGAAGTTGCCTGTGAATGTGGAGTTGGTGGCATGTGAAACCCGCATGTGGAGCATTCGTTTGTGTGGGATGCTCTACCAGGTTCATTCCTAGATAATGCACTCAAAGGGCACTAAGCATAGAGTGTGAAAACTGAGTTTCCTTGAGAGCTGCTTGGAAGCCTGATGGTGTGTGAAGTTAGTGAGCCAAATGGAGTTGTTCTCCCACAAGTATCACTCGGCTGATTCTTCTTCAATATGCCCTTCACCAACATGCAGTGTTTCCTTGATTGAATTAGCTCTCACACCAATATTTGCGTCTAGAGCCTTTACATTGAGGGCTATCTGAAAATGGCTGTGGCGCTGAAGTTGCCTGAGAATGTGGAGTTGGTGGCACGTGAAATCCGCATGTGGAGCATTCGATTGTGTGGGATGCTGACCAAGCCTCTTTTCAGTCCTAGGCACACAAAGGGCACTAAGCATAGAGTGTGAAAACTTTGTTTCCTTGAGAGCTGCTTGGAAGTCTGATGGTGTGTGAAGTTAGTGAGCCAAATGGAGTTGTTCTCCCACTCGATGCACATTGCTGATCGTTCTACAAAATGCCCTTCACCAATATGCAGTGTTTCCTTGATTGAATTAGCTCTCACACCAATATTTGTGTCTAGAGCCTTTGCATTGAGGGCTATCTGAAAACGGCTGTGGCGCTGAAGTTGCCTGAGAATGTGGAGTTGGTGGCATGTGAAACCCGCATGTGGAGCATTCGTTTGTGTGGGATGCTCTACCAGGTTCATTCCTAGATAATGCACTCAAAGGGCACTAAGCATAGAGTGTGAAAACTGAGTTTCCTTGAGAGCTGCTTGGAAGCCTAATGGTGTGTGAAGTTAGTGAGCCAAATGGAGTTGTTCTCCCACAAGAACCACTCGGCTGATCCTTCTTCAATATGCCCTTCACCAACATGCAGTGTTTCCTTGGTTGAATTAGCTCTCACACCAATATTTGCGTCTAGAGCCTTTGCATTGAGAGCTATCTGAAAATGGCTGTGGCGCTGAAGTTGCCTGTGAATGTGGAGTTGGTGGCATGTGAAACCCGCATGTGGAGCATTCGATTGTGTGGGATGCTGACCAAGCCTCTTTTCAGTCCTAGGCACACAAAGGGCACTAAGCATAGAGTGTGAAAACTAAATTTCCTTGAGAGCTGCTTGGAAGCCTGATGGTGTGTGAAGTAAGTGAGCCAAATGGAGTTGTTCTCCCACAAGAACCACTCGGCTGATCCTTCTTCAATATGCCCTTCACCAACATGCAGTGTTCCCTTGATTGAATTAGCTCTCACACCAATATTTGCGTCTAGAGCCTTTGCATTGAGGGCTATCTGAAAACGGCTGTGGCGCTGAAGTTGCCTGTGAATGTGGAGTTGGTGGCATGTGAAACCCGCATGTGGAGCATTCGTTTTTGTGGGATGCTCTACCAGGTTCATTCCTAGATAATGCACTCAAAGGGCACTAAGCATAGAGTGTGAAAACTGAGTTTCCTTGAGAGTTGCTTGGAAGCCTGATGGTGTGTGAAGTTAGTGAGCCAAATGGAGTTGTTCTCCCACAAGAACCACTCGGCTGATCCTTCTTCAATATGCCCTTCACCAACATGCAGTGTTTCCTTGATTGAATTAGCTCTCACACCAATATTTGCGTCTAGAGTCTTTCAATTGAGAGCTATCTGAAAACGGCTGTGGCGCTGAAGTTGCCTGTGAATGTGGAGTTGGTGGCATGTGAAACCCGCATGTGGAGCATTCGTTTGTGTGGGATGCTCTACCAGGTTCATTCCCAGATAATGCACTCAAAGGACACTAAACATAGAGTGTGAAAACTGAGTTTCCTTGAGAGCTGCTTGGAAGCCTGATGGTGTGTGAAGTTAGTGAGCCAAATGGAGTTGTTCTCCTACAAGAACCACTCGGCTGATTCTTCTTCAATATGCCCTTCACCAACATGCAGTGTTTCCTTGATTGAATTAGCTCTCACACCAATATTTGCGTCTAGAGCCTTTGCATTGAGGGCTATCTGAAAACGGCTGTGGAGCAGAAGTTGCCTGAGAATGTGGAGTTGGTGGCATGTGAAACCCGCATGTGGAGCATTCTTTAGTGTGGGATGCTCTATCAGGTTCATTCCCAGATAATGCACTCAAAGGGCACTAAGCATAGAGTGTGAAAACTGAGTTTCCTTGAGAGCTGCTTGGAAGCCTGATGGTGTGTGAAGTTAGTGAGCCAAATGGAGTTGTTCTCCCACAAGAACCACTCGGCTGATCCTTCTTCAATATGCCCTTCACCAACATGCAGTGTTTCCTTGATTGAATTAGCTCTCACACCAATATTTGCGTCTAGAGCCTTTGCATTGAGGGCTATCTGAAAACGGCTGTGGCGCTGAAGTTGCCTGTGAATGTGGAGTTGGTGGCATGTGAAACCCGCATGTGGAGCATTCGTTTTTGTGGGATGCTCTACCAGGTTCATTCCTAGATAATGCACTCAAAGGGCACTAAGCATGAGTGTGAAAACTGAGTTTCCTTGAGAGCTGCTTGGAAGCCTGATGGTGTGTGAAGTTAGTGAGCCAAATGGAGTTGTTCTCCCACAAGAACCACTCGGCTGATTCTTCTTCAATATGCCCTGCACCAACATGCAGTGTTTCCTTGATTGAATTAGCTCTCACACCAATATTTGCGTCTAGAGCCTTTGCATTGAGGGCTATCTGGAAACGGCTGTGGCGGTGAAGTTGCCTGAGAATGTGGAGTTGGTGGCATGTGAAACCCGCATGTGGAGCATTCGTTTGTGTGGGATGCTCTACCAGGTTCATTCCTAGATAATGCACTCAAAGGACACTAAGCATAGAGTGTGAAAACTGAGTTTCCTTGAGAGCTGCTTGGAAGCCTGATGGTGTGTGAAGTTAGTGAGCCAAATGGAGTTGTTCTCCCACAAGTACCACTCGGCTGATCCTTCTTCAATATGCCCTTCACCAACATGCAGTGTTTCCTTGATTGAATTAGCTCTCACACCAATATTTGCGTCTAGAGCCTTTGCATTGAGGGCTATCTGAAAACGGCTGTGGCGCTGAAGTTGCCTGTGAATGTGGAGTTGTGTGGCATGTGAAACCCGCATGTGGAGCATTCGTTTTTGTGGGATGCTCTACCAGGTTCATTCCTAGATAATGCACTCAAAGGGCACTAAGCATAGAGTGTGAAAACTGAGTTTCCTTGAGAGTTGCTTGGAAGCCTGATGGTGTGTGAAGTTAGTGAGCCAAATGGAGTTGTTCTCCCACAAGAACCACTCGGCTGATCCTTCTTCAATATGCCCTTCACCAACATGCAGTGTTTCCTTGATTGAATTAGCTCTCACACCAATATTTGCGTCTAGAGCCTTTGCATTGAGGGCTATCTGAAAACGGCTGTGGCTCTGAATGTGCCTGTGAATGTGGAGTTGGTGGCATGTGAAACCCGCATGTGGAGCATTCGTTTGTGTGGGATGCTCTACCAGGTTCATTCCTAGATAATGCACTCAAAGGGCACTAAGCATAGAGTGTGAAAACTGAGTTTCCTTGAGAGCTGCTTGGAAGCCTGATGGTGTGTGAAGTTAGTGAGCCAAATGGAGTTGTTCTCCCACAAGAACCACTCGGCTGATCCTTTTCAATATGCCCTTCACCAACATGCAGTGTTTCCTTGATTGAATTAGCTCTCACACCAATATTTGCGTCTAGAGCCTTTGCATTGAGGGCTATCTGAAAACGGCTGTGGCTCTGAAGGTGCCTGTGAATGTGGAGTTGGTGGCATGTGAAACCCGCATGTGGAGCATTCGTTAGTGTGGGATGCTCTACCAGGTTCATTCCTAGATAATGCACTCAAAGGGCACTAAGCATAGAGTGTGAAAACTGAGTTTCCTTGAGAGCTGCTTAGAAGCCTGATGGTGTGTGAAGTTAGTGAGCCAAATGGAGTTGTTCTCCCACAAGAACCACTCGGCTGATTCTTCTTCAATATGCCCTTCACCAACATGCAGTGTTTCCTTGATTGAATTAGCTCTCACACCAATATTTGCGTCTAGAGCCTTTGCATTGAGGGCTATCTGAAAACGGCTGTGGCTCTGAGGTTGCCTGTGAATGTGGAGTTGGTGGCATGTGAAACCCGCATTTGGAGCATTCGTTTGTGTGGGATGCTCTACCAGGTTCATTCCTAGATAATGCACTCAAAGGGCACTAAGCATAGAGTGTGAAAACTGAGTTTCCTTGAGAGCTGCTTGGAAGCCTGATGGTGTGTGAAGTTAGTGAGCCAAATGGAGTTGTTCTCCCACAAGAACCACTCGGCTGATCCTTCTTCAATATGCCCTTCACCAACATGCACTGTTTCCTTGATTGAATTAGCTCTCACACCAATATTTGCGTCTAGAGCCTTTGCATTGAGGGCTATCTGAAAACGGCTGTGGCGCTGAAGTTGCCTGTGAATGTGGAGTTGGTGGATTGTGAAACCCGCATGTGGAGCATTCGTTTGTGTGGGATGCTGACCAAGCCTCATTTCAGTCCTAGGCACACAAAGGACACTAAGCATAGAGTGTGAAACTGAATTTCCTTGAGAGCTGCTTGGAAGCCTGATGGTGTGTGAAGTTAGTGAGCCAAATGGAGCTGTTCTCCCACAAGAACCACTCGGCTGGGCCCGGCGGCATGGCCTAGAGGCTAAAGTCCTCGCCTTGAAAGCCCCGGGATCCCATATGGGCGCCGGTTCTAATCCCGGCAGCTCCACTTCCCATCCAGCTCCCTGCTTGTGGCCTGGGAAAGCAGTCGAGGATGGCCCAATGCATTGGGACCCTGCACCCGCGTGGGAGACCCGGACGAGTTTCCTGGTTCCCGGCAACGGATCGGCGCGCATCGGCCCGTTGCGGCTCACTTGGGGAGTGAAACATCGGACGGAAGATCTTCCTCTCTGTCTCTCCTCCTCTGTGTATATCTGGCTGTAATAAAATGAATAAAATCTTAAAAAAAAAAAAAAAAAGAACCACTCGGCTGATTCTTCTTCAATATGCCCTTCACCAACATGCAGTGTTTCCCTTGATTGAATTAGCTCTCACACCAATATTTGCGTCTAGAGCCTTTGCATTGAGGGCTATCTGAAAACGGCTGTGGCGCTGAAGTTGCCTGTGAATGTGGAGTTGGTGGCATGTGAAACCCGCATGTGGAGCATTCGTTTGTGTGGGTTGCTCTACCAGGTTCATTCCTAGATAATGCACTCAAAGGGCACTAAGCATAGAGTGTGAAAACTGAGTTTCCTTGAGAGCTGCTTGGAAGCCTGATGGTGTGTGAAGTTAGTGAGCCAAATGGAGTTGTTCTCCCACAAGAACCACTCGGCTGATCCTTCTTCAATATGCCCTTCACCAACATGCAGTGTTTCCTTGATTGAATTAGCTCTCACACCAATATTTGCGTCTAGAGCCTTTGCATTGAGGGCTATCTGAAAACGGCTGTGGCGCTGAAGTTGCCTGTGAATGTGGAGTTGGTGGCATGTGAAACCCGCATGTGGAGCATTCGTTTGTGTGGGATGCTCTACCAGGTTCATTCCTAGATAATGCACTCAAAGGGCACTAAGCATAGAGTGTGAAAACTGAGTTTCCTTGAGAGCTGCTTGGAAGCCTGATGGTGTGTGAAGTTAGTGAGCCAAATGGAGTTGTTCTCCCACAAGTATCACTCGGCTGATTCTTCTTCAATATGCCCTTCACCAACATGCAGTGTTTCCTTGATTGAATTAGCTCTCACACCAATATTTGCGTCTAGAGCCTTTACATTGAGGGCTATCTGAAAATGGCTGTGGCGCTGAAGTTGCCTGAGAATGTGGAGTTGGTGGCACGTGAAACCCGCATGTGGAGCATTCGATTGTGTGGGATGCTGACCAAGCCTCTTTTCAGTCCTAGGCACACAAAGGGCACTAAGCATAGAGTGTGAAAACTTTGTTTCCTTGAGAGCTGCTTGGAAGTCTGATGGTGTGTGAAGTTAGTGAGCCAAATGGAGTTGTTCTCCCACTCGATGCACATTGCTGATCGTTCTACAAAATGCCCTTCACCAATATGCAGTGTTTCCTTGATTGAATTAGCTCTCACACCAATATTTGTGTCTAGAGCCTTTGCATTGAGGGCTATCTGAAAACGGCTGTGGCGCTGAAATTGCCTGAGAATGTGGAGTTGGTGGCATGTGAAACCCGCATGTGGAGCATTCGTTTGTGTGGGATGCTCTACCAGGTTCATTCCTAGATAATGCACTCAAAGGGCACTAAGCATAGAGTGTGAAAACTGAGTTTCCTTGAGAGCTGCTTGGAAGCCTAATGGTGTGTGAAGTTAGTGAGCCAAATGGAGTTGTTCTCCCACAAGAACCACTCGGCTGATCCTTCTTCAATATGCCCTTCACCAACATGCAGTGTTTCCTTGGTTGAATTAGCTCTCACACCAATATTTGCGTCTAGAGCCTTTGCATTGAGAGCTATCTGAAAATGGCTGTGGCGCTGAAGTTGCCTGTGAATGTGGAGTTGGTGGCATGTGAAACCCGCATGTGGAGCATTCGATTGTGTGGGATGCTGACCAAGCCTCTTTTCAGTCCTAGGCACACAAAGGGCACTAAGCATAGAGTGTGAAAACTAAATTTCCTTGAGAGCTGCTTGGAAGCCTGATGGTGTGTGAAGTTAGTGAGCCAAATGGAGTTGTTCTCCCACAAGAACCACTCGGCTGATCCTTCTTCAATATGCCCTTCACCAACATGCAGTGTTCCCTTGATTGAATTAGCTCTCACACCAATATTTGCGTCTAGAGCCTTTGCATTGAGGGCTATCTGAAAACGGCTGTGGCGCTGAAGTTGCCTGTGAATGTGGAGTTGGTGGCATGTGAAACCCGCATGTGGAGCATTCGTTTGTGTGGGATGCTCTACCAGGTTCATTCCTAGAATATGCACTCAAAGGGCACTAAGCATAGAGCGTGAAAACTGAGTTTCCTTGAGAGCTGCTTGGAAGCCTGATGGTGTGTGAAGTTAGTGAGCCAAATGAAGTTGTTCTCCCACAAGAACCACTCGGCTGATTCTTCTTCAATATGCCCTTCACCAACATGCAGTGTTCCCTTGATTGAATTAGCTCTCACACCAATATTTGCGTCCAGAGCCTTTGCATTGAGGGCTATCTGAAAATGGCTGTGGCTCTGAAGCTGCCTGTGAATGTGAAGTGGGTGGCATGTGAAACCCGCATGTGGAGCATTCGTTTGTGTGGGATGCTCTACCAGGTTCATTCCTAGATAATGCACTCAAAGGGCACTAAGCATAGAGTGTGAAAAGTGAGTTTCCTAGAGAGCTGCTTGGAAGCCTGATGGTGTGTGAAGTTAGTGAGCCAAATGGAGTTGTTCTCCCACAAGAACCACTCGGCTGATCCTTCTTCAATATGCCCTTCACCAACATGCAGTGTTTCCTTGATTGAATTAGCTCTCACACCAATATTTGCGTCTAGAGATTTGCATTGAGAGCTATCTGAAAATGGCTGTGGCGCTGAAGTTGCCTGTGAATGTGGAGTTGGTGGCATGTGAAACCCGCATGTGGAGCATTCGATTGTGTGGGATGCTGACCAAGCCTCATTTCAGTCCTAGGCACACAAAGGGCACTAAGCATAGAGTGTGAAAACTGAGTTTCCTTGAGAGCTGCTTGGAAGCCTGATGGTGTGTGAAGTTAGTGAGCCAAATGGAGTTGTTCTCCCACAAGAACCACTCGGCTGATCCTTCTTCAATATGCCCTTCACCAACATGCAGTGTTCCCTTGATTGAATTAGCTCTCACACCAATATTTGCGTCCAGAGCGTTTGCATTGAGGGCTATCTGAAAATGGCTGTGGCTCTGAAGTTGCCTGTGAATGTGGAGTGGGTGGCATGTGAAACCCGCATGTGGAGCATTCGTTTGTGTGGGATGCTCTACCAGGTTCATTCCTAGATAATGCACTCAAAGGGCACTAAGCATAGAGTGTGAAAACTGAGTTTCCTTGAGAGCTGCTTGGAAGCCTGATGGTGTGTGAAGTTAGTGAGCCAAATGGAGTTGTTCTCCCACAAGAACCACTCGGCTGATCCTTCTTCAATATGCCCTTCACCAACATGCAGTGTTTCCTTGATTGAATTAGCTCTCACACCAATATTTGCGTCTAGAGCCTTTGCATTGAGGGCTATCTGAAAACGGCTGTGGCGCTGAAGTTGCCTGTGAATGTGGAGTTGGTGGCATGTGAAACCCGCATGTGGAGCATTCGTTTGTGTGGGATGCTCTACCAGGTTCATTCCTAGATAATGCACTCAAAGGGCACTAAACATAGAGTGTGAAAACTGAGTTTCCTTGAGAGCTGCTTGGAAGCCTGATGGTGTGTGAAGTTAGTGAGGCAAATGGAGTTGTTCTCCCACAAGAACCACTCGGCTGATCCTTCTTCAATATGCCCTTCACCAACATGCAGTGTTTCCTTGATTGAATTAGCTCTCACACCAATATTTGCGTCTAGAGCCTTTGCATTGAGGGCTATCTGAAAATGGCTGTGGCGCTGAAGTTGCCTGTGAATGTGGAGTTGTTGGCATGTGAAACCCGCATGTGGAGCATTCGTTTTTGTGGGATGCTCTACCAGGTTCATTCCTAGATAATGCACTCAAAGGGCACTAAGCATGAGTGTGAAAACTGAGTTTCCTTGAGAGCTGCTTGGAAGCCTGATGGTGTGTGAAGTTAGTGAGCCAAATGGAGTTGTTCTCCCACAAGAACCACTCGGCTGATTCTTCTTTAATATGCCCTTCACCAACATGCAGTGTTTCCTTGATTGAATTAGCTCTCACACCAATATTTGCGTCTAGAGCCTTTGCATTGAGGGCTATCTGAAAACGGCTGTGGCGCTGAAGTTGCCTGAGAATGTGGAGTTGGTGGCATGTGAAACCCGCATGTGGAGCATTCGTTTCTGTGGGATGCTCTACCAGGTTCATTCCTAGATAATGCACTCAAAGGACACTAAGCATAGAGTGTGAAAACTGAGTTTCCTTGAGAGCTGCTTGGAAGCCTGATGGTGTGTGAAGTTAGTGAGCCAAATGGAGTTGTTCTCCCACAAGAACCACTCGGCTGATCCTTCTTCAATATGCCCTTCACCAACATGCAGTGTTTCCTTGATTGAATTAGCTCTCACACCAATATTTGCGTCTAGAGCCTTTGCATTGAGGGCTATCTGAAAACGGCTGTGGCGCTGAAGTTGCCTGTGAATGTGGAGTTGTGTGGCATGTGAAACCCGCATGTGGAGCATTCGTTTTTGTGGGATGCTCTACCAGGTTCATTCCTAGATAATGCACTCAAAGGGCACTAAGCATAGAGTGTGAAAACTGAGTTTCCTTGAGAGCTGCTTGGAAGCCTGATGGTGTGTGAAGTTAGTGAGCCAAATGGAGTTGTTCTCCCACAAGAACCACTAGGCTGATCCTTCTTCAATATGCCCTTCACCAACATGCAGTGTTTCCTTGATTGAATTAGCTCTCACACCAATATTTGCGTCTAGAGTCTTTGCATTGAGAGCTATCTGAAAACGGCTGTGGCGCTGAAGTTGCCTGTGAATGTGGAGTTGGTGGCATGTGAAACCCGCATGTGGAGCATTCGTTTGTGTGGGATGCTCTACCAGGTTCATTCCTAGATAATGCACTCAAAGGACACTAAGCATAGAGTGTGAAAACTGAGTTTCCTTGAGAGCTGCTTGGAAGCCTGATGGTGTGTGAAGTTAGTGAGCCAAATGGAGTTGTTCTCCCACAAGAACCACTCGGCTGATCCTTCTTCAATATGCCCTTCACCAACATGCAGTGTTTCCTTGATTGAATTAGCTCTCACACCAATATTTGCGTCTAGAGCCTTTGCATTGAGGGCTATCTGAAAACGGCTGTGGCTCTGAAGGTGCCTGTGAATGTGGAGTTGGTGGCATGTGAAACCCGCATGTGGAGCATTCGTTAGTGTGGGATGCTCTACCAGGTTCATTCCTAGATAATGCACTCAAAGGGCACTAAGCATAGAGTGTGAAAACTGAGTTTCCTTGAGAGCTGCTTGGAAGCCTGATGGTGTGTGAAGTTAGTGAGCCAAAAGGAGTTGTTCTCCCACAAGAACCACTCGGCTGATCCTTCTTCAATATGCCCTTCACCAACATGCAGTGTTTCCTTGATTGAATTAGCTCTCACACCAATATTTGCGTCTAGAGCCTTTGCATTGAGGGCTATCTGAAAACGGCTGTGGCTCTGAAGGTGCCTGTGAATGTGGAGTTGGTGGCATGTGAAACCCGCATGTGGAGCATTCGTTAGTGTGGGATGCTCTACCAGGTTCATTCCTAGATAATGCACTCAAAGGGCACTAAGCATAGAGTGTGAAAACTGAGTTTCCTTGAGAGCTGCTTGGAAGCCTGATGGTGTGTGAAGTTAGTGAGCCAAATGGAGTTGTTCTCCCACAAGAACCACTCGGCTCATTCTTCTTCAATATGCCCTTCACCAACATGCAGTGTGTCCTTGATTGAATTAGCTCTCACACCAATATTTGCGTCTAGAGCCTTTGCATTGAGGGCTATCTGAAAACGGCTGTGGCTCTGAGGTTGCCTGTGAATGTGGAGTTGGTGGCATGTGAAACCCGCATGTGGAGCATTCGTTTGTGTGGGATGCTCTACCAGGTTCATTCCTAGAAAATGCATTCAAAGGGCACTAAGCATAGAGTGTGAAAACTGAGTTTCCTTGAGAGCTGCTTGGAAGCCTGATGGAGTGTGAAGTTAGTGAGCCAAATGGAGTTGTTCTCACACAAGAATCACTCGGCTGATTCTTCTTCAATATGCCCTTCACCAACATGCAGTGTTTCCTTGATTGAATTAGCTCTCACACCAATATTTGCGTCTAGAGCCTTTACATTGAGGGCTATCTGAAAATGGCTGTGGCGCTGAAGTTGCCTGAGAATGTGGAGTTGGTGGCACGTGAAACCCGCATGTGGAGCATTCGTTTTTGTGGGATGCTCTACCAGGTTCATTCCTAGATAATGCACTCAAAGGACACAAAGCATAGAGTGTGAAAACTGAGTTTCCTTGAGAGCTGCTTGGAAGCCTGATGGTGTGTGAAGTTAGTGAGCCAAATGGAGTTGTTCTCCCACAAGAACCACTCGGCTGATCCTTTTCAATATGCCCTTCACCAACATGCAGTGTTTCCTTGATTGAATTAACTCTCACACCAATATTTGCGTCTAGAGCCTTTGCATTGAGGGCTATCTGAAAACGGCTGTGGCACTGAAGGTGCCTGTGAATGTGGAGTTGGTGGCATGTGAAACCCGCATGTGGAGCATTCGTTAATGTGAAATGCTCTACCAGGTTCATTCCTAGATAATGCACTCAAAGGGCACTAAGCATAGAGTGTGAAAACTGAGTTTCCTTGAGAGCTGCTTGGAAGCCTGATGGTGTGTGAAGTTAGTGAGCCAAATGGAGTTGTTCTCCCACAAGAACCACTCGGCTGATCCTTCTTCAATATGCCCTTCACCAACATGCAGTGTTTCCTTGATTGAATTAGCTCTCACACCAATATTTGCGTCTAGAGACTTTGCATTGAGGCCTATCTGAAAATGGCTGTGGCGCTGAAGTTGCCTGTGAATGTGGAGTTGGTGGCATGTGAAACCCGCATGTGGAGCATTCGTTTGTGTGGGATGCTCTACCAGGTTCATTCCTAGATAATGCACTCAAAGGGCACTAAGCATAGAGTGTGAAAACTGAGTTTCCTTGAGAGCTGCTTGGAAGCCTGATGGTGTGTGAAGTTAGTGAGCCAAATGGAGTTGTTCTCCCACAAGAACCACTCGGCTGATCCTTCTTCAATATGCCCTTCACCAACATGCAGTGTTTCCTTGATTGAATTAGCTCTCACACCAATATTTGCGTCTAGAGCCTTTGCATTGAAGGCTATCTGAAAACGGCTGTGGCGCTGAAGGTGCGTGTGAATGTGGACTAGGTGGATTGTGAAACCCGCATGTGGAGCATTCGTTTGTGTGGGATGCTGACCAAGCCTCATTTCAGTCCTAGGCACACAAAGGACACTAAGCATAGAGTGTGAAACTGAATTTCCTTGAGAGCTGCTTGGAAGCCTGATGTGTGTGAAGTTAGTGAGCCAAATGGAGCTGTTCTCCCACAAGAACCACTCGGCTGGGCCCGGCGGCATGGCCTAGCGGCTAAAGTCCTCGCCTTGAAAGCCCCGGGATCCCATATGGGCGCCGGTTCTAATCCCGGCAGCTCCACTTCCCATCCAGCTCCCTGCTTGTGGCCTGGGAAAGCAGTCGAGGATGGCCCAATGCATTGGGACCCTGCACCCGCGTGGGAGACCCGGAAGAGGTTCCTGGTTCCCGGCATCGGATCGGCGCGCATCGGCCCGTTGCGGCTCACTTGGGGAGTGAAACATTGGACGGAAGATCTTCCTCTCTGTCTCTCCTCCTCTGTGTATATCTGGCTGTTATAAAATGAATAAAATCTTAAAAAAAAAAAAAAAGAACCACTCGGCTGATTCTTCTTCAATATGCCCTTCACCAACATGCAGTGTTTCCTTGATTGAATTAGCTCTCACACCAATATTTGTGTCTAGAGCCTTTGCATTGAGGGCCATCTGAAAACGACTGTGGCGCTGAAGTTGCCTGAGAATGTGGAGTTGGTGGCATGTGAAACCCGCATGTGGAGCATTCGTTTGTGTGGGATGCTCTACCAGGTTCATTCCTAGATAATGCACTCAAAGGGCACTAAGCATAGAGTGTGAAAACTGAGTTTCCTTGAGAGCTGCTTGGAAGCCAGATGGAGTGTGAAGTTAGTGAGCCAAATGGAGTTGTTCTCCCACAAGAACCACTCGGCTGATTCTTCTTCAATATGCCCTTCACCAACATGCAGTGTTTCCTTGATTGAATTAGCTCTCACACCAATATTTGCGTCTAGAGCCTTTGCATTGAGGGCTATCTGAAAACGGCTGTGGCTCTGAAGTTGCCTGTGAATGTGGAGTTGGTGGCATGTGAAACCCGCATGTGGAGCATTCGTTTGTGTGGGATGCTCTACCAGGTTCATTCCTAGATAATGCACTCAAAGGGCACTAAGCATAGAGTGTGAAAACTGAGTTTCCTTGAGAGCTGCTTGGAAGCCTGATGGTGTGTGAAGTTAGTGAGCCAAATGGAGTTGTTCTCCCACAAGAACCACTCGGCTGATCCTTCTTCAATATGCCCTTCACCAACATGCAGTGTTTCCTTGATTGAATTAGCTCTCACACCAATATTTGCGTCTAGAGCCTTTGCATTGAGGGCTATCTGAAAACGGCTGTGGCGCTGAAGGTGCCTGTGAATGTGGAGTTGGTGGCATGTGTAACCCGCATGTGGAGCATTCGTTTGTGTGGGATGCTCTACCAGGTTCATTCCTAGATAATGCACTCAAAGGGCACTAAGCATAGAGTGTGAAAACTGAGTTTCCTTGAGAGCTGCTTGGAAGCCTGATGGTGTGTGAAGTTAGTGAGCCAAATGGAGTTGTTCTCCCACAAGTATCACTCGGCTGATTCTTCTTCAATATGCCCTTCACCAACATGCAGTGTTTCCTTGATTGAATTAGCTCTCACACCAATATTTGCGTCTAGAGCCTTTGCATTGAGGGCTATCTGAATACGGCTGTGGTTCTGAAGTTGCCTGTGAATGTGGAGTTGGTGGCATGTGAAATCCGCATGTGGAGCATTCGTTTGTGTGGGATGCTCTACCAGGTGCATTCCTAGATAATGCACTCAAAGGGCACTAAGCATAGAGTGTGAAAACTGAGTTTCCTTGAGAGCTGCTTGGAAGCCTGATGGTGTGTGAAGTTAGTGAGGCAAATGGAGTTGTTCTCCCACAAGAACCACTCGGCTGATCCTTCTTCAATATGCCCTTCACCAACATGCAGTGTTTCCTTGATTGAATTAGCTCTCACACCAATATTTGCGTCTAGAGCCTTTGCATTGAGGGCTATCTGAAAACGGCTGTGGCGCTGAAGTTGCCTGTGAATGTGGAGTTGGTGGCATGTGAAACCCGCATGTGGAGCATTCGTTTGTGTGGGATGCTATACCAGGTTCATTCCTAGATAATGCATTCAAAGGGCACTAAGCATAGAGTGTGAAAACTGAGTTTCCTTGAGAGCTGCTTGGAAGCCTGATCGTGTGTGAAGTTAGTGATCCAAATGGAGTTGTTCTCCCACAAGTATCACTCGGCTGATTCTTCTTCAATATGCCCTTCACCAACATGCAGTGTTTCCTTGATTGAATTAGCTCTCACACCAATATTTGCGTCTAGAGCCTTTGCATTGAGGGCTATCTGAAAACGGCTGTGGCGCTGAAGTTGCCTGTGAATGTGGAGTTGTGTGGCATGTGAAACCCGCATGTGGAGCATTCGTTTTTGTGGGATGCTCTACCAGGTTCATTCCTAGATAATGCACTCAAAGGGCACTAAGCATAGAGTGTGAAAACTGAGTTTCCTTGAGAGCTGCTTGGAAGCCTGATGGTGTGTGAAGTTAGTGAGCCAAATGGAGTTGTTCTCCCACAAGAACCACTCGGCTGATCCTTCTTCAATATGCCCTTCACCAACATGCAGTGTTTCCTTGATTGAATTAGCTCTCACACCAATATTTGCGTCTAGAGTCTTTGCATTGAGAGCTATCTGAAAACGGCTCTGGCGCTGAAGTTGCCTGTGAATGTGGAGTTGGTGGCATGTGAAACCCGCATGTGGAGCATTCGTTTGTGTGGGATGCTCTACCAGGTTCATTCCTAGATAATGCACTCAAAGGACACTAAGCATAGAGTGTGAAAACTGAGTTTCCTTGAGAGCTGCTTGGAAGCCTGATGGTGTGTGAAGTTAGTGAGCCAAATGGAGTTGTTCTCCCACAAGAACCACTCGGCTGATCATTTTCAATATGCCCTTCACCAACATGCAGTGTTTCCTTGATTGAATTAGCTCTCACACCAATATTTGCGTCTAGAGCCTTTGCATTGAGGGCTATCTGAAAACGGCTGTGGCTCTGAAGGTGCCTGTGAATGTGGAGTTGGTGGCATGTGAAACCCGCATGTGGAGCATTCGTTTGTGTGGGATGCTGACCAAGCCTCATTTCAGTCCTAGGCACACAAAGGACACTAAGCATAGAGTGTGAAACTGAATTTCCTTGAGAGCTGCTTGGAAGCCTGATGGTGTGTGAAGTTAGTGAGCCAAATGGAGCTGTTCTCCCACAAGAACCACTCGGCTGGGCCCGGCGGCATGGCCTAGCGGCTAAAGTCCTCGCCTTGAAAGCCCCGGGATCCCATATGGGCGCCGGTTCTAATCCCGGCAGCTCCACTTCCCATCCAGCTCCCTGCTTGTGGCCTGGGAAAGCAGTCGAGGATGGCCCAATGCATTGGGACCCTGCACCCGCGTGGGAGACCCGGAAGAGGTTCCTGGTTCCCGGCATCGGATCGGCGCGCATCGGCCCGTTGCGGCTCACTTGGGGAGTGAAACATTGGACGGAAGATCTTCCTCTCTGTCTCTCCTCCTCTGTGTATATCTGGCTGTTATAAAATGAATAAAATCTTAAAAAAAAAAAAAAAAGAACCACTCGGCTGATTCTTCTTCAATATGCCCTTCACCAATATGCAGTGTTTCCTTGATTGAATTAGCTCTCACACCAATATTTGTGTCTAGAGCCTTTGCATTGAGGGCCATCTGAAAACGACTGTGGCGCTGAAGTTGCCTGAGAATGTGGAGTTGGTGGCATGTGAAACCCGCATGTGGAGCATTCGTTTGTGTGGGATGCTCTACCAGGTTCATTCCTAGATAATGCACTCAAAGGGCACTAAGCATAGAGTGTGAAAACTGAGTTTCCTTGAGAGCTGCTTGGAAGCCTGATGGAGTGTGAAGTTAGTGAGCCAAATGGAGTTGTTCTCCCACAAGAACCACTCGGCTGATTCTTCTTCAATATGCCCTTCACCAACATGCAGTGTTTCCTTGATTGAATTAGCTCTCACACCAATATTTGCGTCTAGAGCCTTTGCATTGAGGGCTATCTGAAAACGGCTGTGGCTCTGAAGTTGCCTGTGAATGTGGAGTTGGTGGCATGTGAAACCCGCATGTGGAGCATTCGTTTGTGTGGGATGCTCTACCAGGTTCATTCCTAGATAATGCACTCAAAGGGCACTAAGCATAGAGTGTGAAAACTGAGTTTCCTTGAGAGCTGCTTGGAAGCCTGATGGTGTGTGAAGTTAGTGAGCCAAATGGAGTTGTTCTCCCACAAGAACCACTCGGCTGATCCTTCTTCAATATGCCCTTCACCAACATGCAGTGTTTCCTTGATTGAATTAGCTCTCACACCAATATTTGCGTCTAGAGCCTTTGCATTGAGGGCTATCTGAAAACGGCTGTGGCGCTGAAGGTGCCTGTGAATGTGGAGTTGGTGGCATGTGTAACCCGCATGTGGAGCATTCGTTTGTGTGGGATGCTCTACCAGGTTCATTCCTAGATAATGCACTCAAAGGGCACTAAGCATAGAGTGTGAAAACTGAGTTTCCTTGAGAGCTGCTTGGAAGCCTGATGGTGTGTGAAGTTAGTGATCCAAATGGAGTTGTTCTCCCACAAGTATCACTCGGCTGATTCTTCTTCAATATGCCCTTCACCAACATGCAGTGTTTCCTTGATTGAATTAGCTCTCACACCAATATTTGCGTCTAGAGCCTTTGCATTGAGGGCTATCTGAATACGGCTGTGGTTCTGAAGTTGCCTGTGAATGTGGAGTTGGTGGCATGTGAAATCCGCATGTGGAGCATTCGTTTGTGTGGGATGCTCTACCAGGTGCATTCCTAGATAATGCACTCAAAGGGCACTAAGCATAGAGTGTGAAAACTGAGTTTCCTTGAGAGCTGCTTGGAAGCCTGATGGTGTGTGAAGTTAGTGAGGCAAATGGAGTTGTTCTCCCACAAGAACCACTCGGCTGATCCTTCTTCAATATGCCCTTCACCAACATGCAGTGTTTCCTTGATTGAATTAGCTCTCACACCAATATTTGCGTCTAGAGCCTTTGCATTGAGGGCTATCTGAAAACGGCTGTGGCGCTGAAGTTGCCTGTGAATGTGGAGTTGGTGGCATGTGAAACCCGCATGTGGAGCATTCGTTTGTGTGGGATGCTATACCAGGTTCATTCCTAGATAATGCATTCAAAGGGCACTAAGCATAGAGTGTGAAAACTGAGTTTCCTTGAGAGCTGCTTGGAAGCCTGATCGTGTGTGAAGTTAGTGATCCAAATGGAGTTGTTCTCCCACAAGTATCACTCGGCTGATTCTTCTTCAATATGCCCTTCACCAACATGCAGTGTTTCCTTGATTGAATTAGCTCTCACACCAATATTTGCGTCTAGAGCCTTTGCATTGAGGGCTATCTGAAAACGGCTGTGGCGCTGAAGTTGCCTGTGAATGTGGAGTTGTGTGGCATGTGAAACCCGCATGTGGAGCATTCGTTTTTGTGGGATGCTCTACCAGGTTCATTCCTAGATAATGCAGTGAAAGGGCACTAAGCATAGAGTGTGAAAACTGAGTTTCCTTGAGAGCTGCTTGGAAGCCTGATGGTGTGTGAAGTTAGTGAGCCAAATGGAGTTGTTCTCCCACAAGAACCACTCGGCTGATCCTTCTTCAATATGCCCTTCACCAACATGCAGTGTTTCCTTGATTGAATTAGCTCTCACACCAATATTTGCGTCTAGAGTCTTTGCATTGAGAGCTATCTGAAAACGGCTCTGGCGCTGAAGTTGCCTGTGAATGTGGAGTTGGTGGCATGTGAAACCCGCATGTGGAGCATTCGTTTGTGTGGGATGCTCTACCAGGTTCATTCCTAGATAATGCACTCAAAGGACACTAAGCATAGAGTGTGAAAACTGAGTTTCTTTGAGAGCTGCTTGGAAGCCTGATGGTGTGTGAAGTTAGTGAGCCAAATGGAGTTGTTCTCCCACAAGAACCACTCGGCTGATCCTTCTTCAATATGCCCTTCACCAACATGCAGTGTTTCCTTGATTGAATTAGCTCTCACACCAATATTTGCGTCTAGAGCCTTTACATTGAGGGCTATCTGAAAACGGCTGTGGCTCTGAAGGTGCCTGTGAATGTGGAGTTGGTGGCATGTGAAACCCGCATGTGGAGCATTCGTTAGTGTGGGATGCTCTACCAGGTTCATTCCTAGATAATGCACTCAAAGGGCACTAAGCATAGAGTGTGAAAACTGAGTTTCCTTGAGAGCTGCTTGGTGATGGTGTGTGAAGTTAGTGAGCCAAATGGAGTTGTTCTCCCACAAGAACCACTCGGCTGATCATTTTCAATATGCCCTTCACCAACATGCAGTGTTTCCTTGATTGAATTAGCTCTCACACCATATTTGCGTCTAGAGCCTTTGCATTGAGGGCTATCTGAAAACGGCTGTGGCTCTGAAGGTGCCTGTTGTATTGAATGTGGAGTTGGTGGCATGTGAAACCCGCATGTGGAGCATTCGTTAGTGTGGGATGCTCTACCAGGTTCATTCCTAGATAATGCACTCAAAGGGCACTAAGCATAGAGTGTGAAAACTGAGTTTCCTTGAGAGCTGCTTGGAAGCCTGATGGTGTGTGAAGTTAGTGAGCCAAATGGAGTTGTTCTCCCACAAGAACCACTCGGCTGATTCTTCTTCAATATGCCCTTCACCAACATGCAGTGTTTCCTTGATTGAATTAGCTCTCACACCAATATTTGCGTCTAGAGCCTTTGCATTGAGGGCTATCTGAAAACGGCTGTGGCTCTGAGGTTGCCTGTGAATGTGGAGTTGGTGGCATGTGAAACCCGCATGTGGAGCATTCGTTTGTGTGGGATGCTCTACCAGGTTCATTCCTAGAAAATGCATTCAAAGGGCACTAAGCATAGAGTGTGAAAACTGAGTTTCCTTGAGAGCTGCTTGGAAGCCTGATGGAGTGTGAAGTTAGTGAGCCAAATGGAGTTGTTCTCACACAAGAATCACTCGGCTGATTCTTCTTCAATATGCCCTTCACCAACATGCAGTGTTTCCTTGATTGAATTAGCTCTCACACCAATATTTGCGTCTAGAGCCTTTACATTGAGGGCTATCTGAAAATGGCTGTGGCGCTGAAGTTGCCTGAGAATGTGGAGTTGGTGGCACGTGAAACCCGCATGTGGAGCATTCGTTTGTGTGGGATGCTCTACCAGGTTCATTCCTAGATAATGCACTCAAAGGACACAAAGCATAGAGTGTGAAAACTGAGTTTCCTTGAGAGCTGCTTGGAAGCCTGATGGTGTGTGAAGTTAGTGAGCCAAATGGAGTTGTTCTCCCACAAGAACCACTCGGCTGATCCTTTTCAATATGCCCTTCACCAACATGCAGTGTTTCCTTGATTGAATTAACTCTCACACCAATATTTGCGTCTAGAGCCTTTGCATTGAGGGCTATCTGAAAACGGCTGTGGCACTGAAGGTGCCTGTGAATGTGGAGTTGGTGGCATGTGAAACCCGCATGTGGAGCATTCGTTAATGTGAAATGCTCTACCAGGTTCATTCCTAGATAATGCACTCAAAGGGCACTAAGCATAGAGTGTGAAAACTGAGTTTCCTTGAGAGCTGCTTGGAAGCCTGATGGTGTGTGAAGTTAGTGAGCCAAATGGAGTTGTTCTCCCACAAGAACCACTCGGCTGATCCTTCTTCAATATGCCCTTCACCAACATGCAGTGTTCCCTTGATTGAATTAGCTCTCACACCAATATTTGCGTCTAGAGACTTTGCATTGAGGCCTATCTGAAAATGGCTGTGGCGCTGAAGTTGCCTGTGAATGTGGAGTTGGTGGCATGTGAAACCCGCATGTGGAGCATTCGTTTGTGTGGGATGCTCTACCAGGTTCATTCCTAGATAATGCACTCAAAGGGCACTAAGCATAGAGTGTGAAAACTGAGTTTCCTTGAGAGCTGCTTGGAAGCCTGATGGTGTGTGAAGTTAGTGAGCCAAATGGAGTTGTTCTCCCACAAGAACCACTTTGCTGATCCTTCTTCAATATGCCCTTCACCAACATGCAGTGTTTCCTTGATTGAATTAGCTCTCACACCAATATTTGCGTCTAGAGCCTTTGCATTGAAGGCTATCTGAAAACGGCTGTGGCGCTGAAGGTGCGTGTGAATGTGGACTAGGTGGATTGTGAAACCCGCATGTGGAGCATTCGTTTGTGTGGGATGCTGACCAAGCCTCATTTCAGTCCTAGGCACACAAAGGACACTAAGCATAGAGTGTGAAACTGAATTTCCTTGAGAGCTGCTTGGAAGCCTGATGGTGTGTGAAGTTAGTGAGCCAAATGGAGCTGTTCTCCCACAAGAACCACTCGGCTGGGCCCGGCGGCTTGGCCTAGCGGCTAAAGTCCTCGCCTTGAAAGCCCCGGGATCCCATATGGGCGCCGGTTCTAATCCCGGCAGCTCCACTTCCCATCCAGCTCCCTGCTTGTGGCCTGGGAAAGCAGTCGAGGATGGCCCAATGGATTGGGACCCTGCACCCGCGTGGGAGACCCGGAAGAGGTTCCAGGTTCCCGGCATCGGATTGGCGCGCATCGGCCCGTTGCGGCTCACTTGGGGAGTGAAACATTGGACGGAAGTTCTTCCTCTCTGTCTCTCCTCCTCTGTGTATATCTGGCTGTAATAAAATGAATAAAATCTTAAAAAAAAAAAAAAAAAGAACCACTCGGCTGATTCTTCTTCAATATGCCCTTCACCAACATGCAGTGTTTCCTTGATTGAATTAGCTCTCACACCAATATTTGTGTCTAGAGCCTTTGCATTGAGGGCCATCTGAAAACGACTGTGGCGCTGAAGTTGCCTGTGAATGTGGAGTTGGTGGCATGTGAAACCCGCATGTGGAGCATTGGTTTGTGTGGGATGCTCTACCAGGTTCATTCCTAGATAATGCACTCAAAGGGCACTAAGCATAGAGTGTGAAAACTGAGTTTCCTTGAGAGCTGCTTGGAAGCCTGATGGTGTGTGAAGTTAGTGAGCCAAATGGAGTTGTTCTCCCACAAGAACCACTCGGCTGATCCTTCTTCAATATGCCCTTCACCAACATGCAGTGTTTCCTTGATTGAATTAGCTCTCACACCAATATTTGCGTCTAGAGCCTTTGCATTGAGGGCTATCTGAAAACGGCTGTGGCGCTGAAGTTGCCTGTGAATGTGGAGTTGGTGGCATGTGAAACCCGCATGTGGAGCATTCGTTTGTGTGGGATGCTATACCAGGTTCATTCCTAGATAATGCATTCAAAGGGCACTAAGCATAGAGTGTGAAAACTGAGTTTCCTTGAGAGCTGCTTGGAAGCCTGATCGTGTGTGAAGTTAGTGATCCAAATGGAGTTGTTCTCCCACAAGTATCACTCGGCTGATTCTTCTTCAATATGCCCTTCACCAACATGCAGTGTTTCCTTGATTGAATTAGCTCTCACACCAATATTTGCGTCTAGAGCCTTTGCATTGAGGGCTATCTGAAAACGGCTGTGGCTCTGAAGGTGCCTGTGAATGTGGAGTTGGTGGCATGTGAAACCCGCATGTGGAGCATTCGTTAGTGTGGGATGCTCTACCAGGTTCATTCCTAGATAATGCACTCAAAGGGCACTAAGCATAGAGTGTGAAAACTGAGTTTCCTTGAGAGCTGCTTGGAAGCCTGATGGTGTGTGAAGTTAGTGAGCCAAATGGAGTTGTTCTCCCACAAGAACCACTCGGCTGATTCTTCTTCAATATGCCCTTCACCAACATGCAGTGTTTCCTTGATTGAATTAGCTCTCACACCAATATTTGCGTCTAGAGCCTTTGCATTGAGGGCTATCTGAAAACGGCTGTGGCTCTGAGGTTGCCTGTGAATGTGGAGTTGGTGGCATGTGAAACCCGCATGTGGAGCATTCGTTTGTGTGGGATGCTCTACCAGGTTCATTCCTAGAAAATGCATTCAAAGGGCACTAAGCATAGAGTGTGAAAACTGAGTTTCCTTGAGAGCTGCTTGGAAGCCTGATGGAGTGTGAAGTTAGTGAGCCAAATGGAGTTGTTCTCACACAAGAATCACTCGGCTGATTCTTCTTCAATATGCCCTTCACCAACATGCAGTGTTTCCTTGATTGAATTAGCTCTCACACCAATATTTGCGTCTAGAGCCTTTACATTGAGGGCTATCTGAAAATGGCTGTGGCGCTGAAGTTGCCTGAGAATGTGGAGTTGGTGGCACGTGAAACCCGCATGTGGAGCATTCGTTTTTGTGGGATGCTCTACCAGGTTCATTCCTAGATAATGCACTCAAAGGACACAAAGCATAGAGTGTGAAAACTGAGTTTCCTTGAGAGCTGCTTGGAAGCCTGATGGTGTGTGAAGTTAGTGAGCCAAATGGAGTTGTTCTCCCACAAGAACCACTCGGCTGATCCTTTTCAATATGCCCTTCACCAACATGCAGTGTTTCCTTGATTGAATTAACTCTCACACCAATATTTGCGTCTAGAGCCTTTGCATTGAGGGCTATCTGAAAACGGCTGTGGCACTGAAGGTGCCTGTGAATGTGGAGTTGGTGGCATGTGAAACCCGCATGTGGAGCATTCGTTAATGTGAAATGCTCTACCAGGTTCATTCCTAGATAATGCACTCAAAGGGCACTAAGCATAGAGTGTGAAAACTGAGTTTCCTTGAGAGCTGCTTGGAAGCCTGATGGTGTGTGAAGTTAGTGAGCCAAATGGAGTTGTTCTCCCACAAGAACCACTCGGCTGATCCTTCTTCAATATGCCCTTCACCAACATGCAGTGTTCCCTTGATTGAATTAGCTCTCACACCAATATTTGCGTCTAGAGACTTTGCATTGAGGCCTATCTGAAAATGGCTGTGGCGCTGAAGTTGCCTGTGAATGTGGAGTTGGTGGCATGTGAAACCCGCATGTGGAGCATTCGTTTGTGTGGGATGCTCTACCAGGTTCATTCCTAGATAATGCACTCAAAGGGCACTAAGCATAGAGTGTGAAAACTGAGTTTCCTTGAGAGCTGCTTGGAAGCCTGATGGTGTGTGAAGTTAGTGAGCCAAATGGAGTTGTTCTCCCACAAGAACCACTTTGCTGATCCTTCTTCAATATGCCCTTCACCAACATGCAGTGTTTCCTTGATTGAATTAGCTCTCACACCAATATTTGCGTCTAGAGCCTTTGCATTGAAGGCTATCTGAAAACGGCTGTGGCGCTGAAGGTGCGTGTGAATGTGGACTAGGTGGATTGTGAAACCCGCATGTGGAGCATTCGTTTGTGTGGGATGCTGACCAAGCCTCATTTCAGTCCTAGGCACACAAAGGACACTAAGCATAGAGTGTGAAACTGAATTTCCTTGAGAGCTGCTTGGAAGCCTGATGGTGTGTGAAGTTAGTGAGCCAAATGGAGCTGTTCTCCCACAAGAACCACTCGGCTGGGCCCGGCGGCTTGGCCTAGCGGCTAAAGTCCTCGCCTTGAAAGCCCCGGGATCCCATATGGGCGCCGGTTCTAATCCCGGCAGCTCCACTTCCCATCCAGCTCCCTGCTTGTGGCCTGGGAAAGCAGTCGAGGATGGCCCAATGGATTGGGACCCTGCACCCGCGTGGGAGACCCGGAAGAGGTTCCAGGTTCCCGGCATCGGATTGGCGCGCATCGGCCCGTTGCGGCTCACTTGGGGAGTGAAACATTGGACGGAAGTTCTTCCTCTCTGTCTCTCCTCCTCTGTGTATATCTGGCTGTAATAAAATGAATAAAATCTTAAAAAAAAAAAAAAAAAGAACCACTCGGCTGATTCTTCTTCAATATGCCCTTCACCAACATGCAGTGTTTCCTTGATTGAATTAGCTCTCACACCAATATTTGTGTCTAGAGCCTTTGCATTGAGGGCCATCTGAAAACGACTGTGGCGCTGAAGTTGCCTGTGAATGTGGAGTTGGTGGCATGTGAAACCCGCATGTGGAGCATTGGTTTGTGTGGGATGCTCTACCAGGTTCATTCCTAGATAATGCACTCAAAGGGCACTAAGCATAGAGTGTGAAAACTGAGTTTCCTTGAGAGCTGCTTGGAAGCCTGATGGTGTGTGAAGTTAGTGAGCCAAATGGAGTTGTTCTCCCACAAGAACCACTCGGCTGATCCTTCTTCAATATGCCCTTCACCAACATGCAGTGTTTCCTTGATTGAATTAGCTCTCACACCAATATTTGCGTCTAGAGCCTTTGCATTGAGGGCTATCTGAAAACGGCTGTGGCGCTGAAGTTGCCTGTGAATGTGGAGTTGGTGGCATGTGAAACCCGCATGTGGAGCATTCGTTTGTGTGGGATGCTATACCAGGTTCATTCCTAGATAATGCATTCAAAGGGCACTAAGCATAGAGTGTGAAAACTGAGTTTCCTTGAGAGCTGCTTGGAAGCCTGATCGTGTGTGAAGTTAGTGATCCAAATGGAGTTGTTCTCCCACAAGTATCACTCGGCTGATTCTTCTTCAATATGCCCTTCACCAACATGCAGTGTTTCCTTGATTGAATTAGCTCTCACACCAATATTTGCGTCTAGAGCCTTTGCATTGAGGGCTATCTGAAAACGGCTGTGGCGCTGAAGTTGCCTGTGAATGTGGAGTTGTGTGGCATGTGAAACCCGCATGTGGAGCATTCGTTTTTGTGGGATGCTCTACCAGGTTCATTCCTAGATAATGCAGTGAAAGGGCACTAAGCATAGAGTGTGAAAACTGAGTTTCCTTGAGAGCTGCTTGGAAGCCTGATGGTGTGTGAAGTTAGTGAGCCAAATGGAGTTGTTCTCCCACAAGAACCACTCGGCTGATCCTTCTTCAATATGCCCTTCACCAACATGCAGTGTTTCCTTGATTGAATTAGCTCTCACACCAATATTTGCGTCTAGAGTCTTTGCATTGAGAGCTATCTGAAAACGGCTCTGGCGCTGAAGTTGCCTGTGAATGTGGAGTTGGTGGCATGTGAAACCCGCATGTGGAGCATTCGTTTGTGTGGGATGCTCTACCAGGTTCATTCCTAGATAATGCACTCAAAGGACACTAAGCATAGAGTGTGAAAACTGAGTTTCTTTGAGAGCTGCTTGGAAGCCTGATGGTGTGTGAAGTTAGTGAGCCAAATGGAGTTGTTCTCCCACAAGAACCACTCGGCTGATCCTTCTTCAATATGCCCTTCACCAACATGCAGTGTTTCCTTGATTGAATTAGCTCTCACACCAATATTTGCGTCTAGAGCCTTTACATTGAGGGCTATCTGAAAACGGCTGTGGCTCTGAAGGTGCCTGTGAATGTGGAGTTGGTGGCATGTGAAACCCGCATGTGGAGCATTCGTTAGTGTGGGATGCTCTACCAGGTTCATTCCTAGATAATGCACTCAAAGGGCACTAAGCATAGAGTGTGAAAACTGAGTTTCCTTGAGAGCTGCTTGGAAGCCTGATGGTGTGTGAAGTTAGTGAGCCAAATGGAGTTGTTCTCCCACAAGAACCACTCGGCTGATCATTTTCAATATGCCCTTCACCAACATGCAGTGTTTCCTTGATTGAATTAGCTCTCACACCAATATTTGCGTCTAGAGCCTTTGCATTGAGGGCTATCTGAAAACGGCTGTGGCTCTGAAGGTGCCTGTGAATGTGGAGTTGGTGGCATGTGAAACCCGCATGTGGAGCATTCGTTAGTGTGGGATGCTCTACCAGGTTCATTCCTAGATAATGCACTCAAAGGGCACTAAGCATAGAGTGTGAAAACTGAGTTTCCTTGAGAGCTGCTTGGAAGCCTGATGGTGTGTGAAGTTAGTGAGCCAAATGGAGTTGTTCTCCCACAAGAACCACTCGGCTGATTCTTCTTCAATATGCCCTTCACCAACATGCAGTGTTTCCTTGATTGAATTAGCTCTCACACCAATATTTGCGTCTAGAGCCTTTGCATTGAGGGCTATCTGAAAACGGCTGTGGCTCTGAGGTTGCCTGTGAATGTGGAGTTGGTGGCATGTGAAACCCGCATGTGGAGCATTCGTTTGTGTGGGATGCTCTACCAGGTTCATTCCTAGAAAATGCATTCAAAGGGCACTAAGCATAGAGTGTGAAAACTGAGTTTCCTTGAGAGCTGCTTGGAAGCCTGATGGAGTGTGAAGTTAGTGAGCCAAATGGAGTTGTTCTCACACAAGAATCACTCGGCTGATTCTTCTTCAATATGCCCTTCACCAACATGCAGTGTTTCCTTGATTGAATTAGCTCTCACACCAATATTTGCGTCTAGAGCCTTTACATTGAGGGCTATCTGAAAATGGCTGTGGCGCTGAAGTTGCCTGAGAATGTGGAGTTGGTGGCACGTGAAACCCGCATGTGGAGCATTCGTTTGTGTGGGATGCTCTACCAGGTTCATTCCTAGATAATGCACTCAAAGGACACAAAGCATAGAGTGTGAAAACTGAGTTTCCTTGAGAGCTGCTTGGAAGCCTGATGGTGTGTGAAGTTAGTGAGCCAAATGGAGTTGTTCTCCCACAAGAACCACTCGGCTGATCCTTTTCAATATGCCCTTCACCAACATGCAGTGTTTCCTTGATTGAATTAACTCTCACACCAATATTTGCGTCTAGAGCCTTTGCATTGAGGGCTATCTGAAAACGGCTGTGGCACTGAAGGTGCCTGTGAATGTGGAGTTGGTGGCATGTGAAACCCGCATGTGGAGCATTCGTTAATGTGAAATGCTCTACCAGGTTCATTCCTAGATAATGCACTCAAAGGGCACTAAGCATAGAGTGTGAAAACTGAGTTTCCTTGAGAGCTGCTTGGAAGCCTGATGGTGTGTGAAGTTAGTGAGCCAAATGGAGTTGTTCTCCCACAAGAACCACTCGGCTGATCCTTCTTCAATATGCCCTTCACCAACATGCAGTGTTTCCTTGATTGAATTAGCTCTCACACCAATATTTGCGTCTAGAGACTTTGCATTGAGGCCTATCTGAAAATGGCTGTGGCGCTGAAGTTGCCTGTGAATGTGGAGTTGGTGGCATGTGAAACCCGCATGTGGAGCATTCGTTTGTGTGGGATGCTCTACCAGGTTCATTCCTAGATAATGCACTCAAAGGGCACTAAGCATAGAGTGTGAAAACTGAGTTTCCTTGAGAGCTGCTTGGAAGCCTGATGGTGTGTGAAGTTAGTGAGCCAAATGGAGTTGTTCTCCCACAAGAACCACTTTGCTGATCCTTCTTCAATATGCCCTTCACCAACATGCAGTGTTTCCTTGATTGAATTAGCTCTCACACCAATATTTGCGTCTAGAGCCTTTGCATTGAAGGCTATCTGAAAACGGCTGTGGCGCTGAAGGTGCGTGTGAATGTGGACTAGGTGGATTGTGAAACCCGCATGTGGAGCATTCGTTTGTGTGGGATGCTGACCAAGCCTCATTTCAGTCCTAGGCACACAAAGGACACTAAGCATAGAGTGTGAAACTGAATTTCCTTGAGAGCTGCTTGGAAGCCTGATGGTGTGTGAAGTTAGTGAGCCAAATGGAGCTGTTCTCCCACAAGAACCACTCGGCTGGGCCCGGCGGCTTGGCCTAGCGGCTAAAGTCCTCGCCTTGAAAGCCCCGGGATCCCATATGGGCGCCGGTTCTAATCCCGGCAGCTCCACTTCCCATCCAGCTCCCTGCTTGTGGCCTGGGAAAGCAGTCGAGGATGGCCCAATGGATTGGGACCCTGCACCCGCGTGGGAGACCCGGAAGAGGTTCCAGGTTCCCGGCATCGGATTGGCGCGCATCGGCCCGTTGCGGCTCACTTGGGGAGTGAAACATTGGACGGAAGATCTTCCTCTCTGTCTCTCCTCCTCTGTGTATATCTGGCTGTAATAAAATGAATAAAATCTTAAAAAAAAAAAAAAAAGAACCACTCGGCTGATTCTTCTTCAATATGCCCTTCACCAACATGCAGTGTTTCCTTGA
The DNA here is from genome assembly GCF_030435755.1 of Ochotona princeps. Classification (NCBI taxonomy): domain Eukaryota; kingdom Metazoa; phylum Chordata; class Mammalia; order Lagomorpha; family Ochotonidae; genus Ochotona; species Ochotona princeps. The sequence continues at coordinate 20,073 of NW_026696951.1, read as the reverse complement.
TTGAATTAGCTCTCACACCAATATTTGTGTCTAGAGCCTTTGCATTGAGGGCCATCTGAAAACGACTGTGGCGCTGAAGTTGCCTGTGAATGTGGAGTTGGTGGCATGTGAAACCCGCATGTGGAGCATTGGTTTGTGTGGGATGCTCTACCAGGTTCATTCCTAGATAATGCACTCAAAGGGCACTAAGCATAGAGTGTGAAAACTGAGTTTCCTTGAGAGCTGCTTGGAAGCCTGATGGTGTGTGAAGTTAGTGAGCCAAATGGAGTTGTTCTCCCACAAGAACCACTCGGCTGATCCTTCTTCAATATGCCCTTCACCAACATGCAGTGTTTCCTTGATTGAATTAGCTCTCACACCAATATTTGCGTCTAGAGCCTTTGCATTGAGGGCTATCTGAAAACGGCTGTGGCGCTGAAGTTGCCTGTGAATGTGGAGTTGGTGGCATGTGTAACCCGCATGTGGAGCATTCGTTTGTGTGGGATGCTCTACCAGGTTCATTCCTAGATAATGCACTCAAAGGGCACTAAGCATAGAGTGTGAAAACTGAGTTTCCTTGAGAGCTGCTTGGAAGCCTGATGGTGTGTGAAGTTAGTGAGCCAAATGGAGTTGTTCTCCCACAAGTATCACTCGGCTGATTCTTCTTCAATATGCCCTTCACCAACATGCAGTGTTTCCTTGATTGAATTAGCTCTCACACCAATATTTGCGTCTAGAGCCTTTGCATTGAGGGCTATCTGAATACGGCTGTGGTTCTGAAGTTGCCTGTGAATGTGGAGTTGGTGGCATGTGAAATCCGCATGTGGAGCATTCGTTTGTGTGGGATGCTCTACCAGGTGCATTCCTAGATAATGCACTCAAAGGGCACTAAGCATAGAGTGTGAAAACTGAGTTTCCTTGAGAGCTGCTTGGAAGCCTGATGGTGTGTGAAGTTAGTGAGCCAAATGGAGTTGTTCTCCCACAAGAACCACTCGGCTGATCCTTCTTCAATATGCCCTTCACCAACATGCAGTGTTTCCTTGATTGAATTAGCTCTCACACCAATATTTGCGTCTAGAGCCTTTGCATTGAGGGCTATCTGAAAACGGCTGTGGCGCTGAAGTTGCCTGTGAATGTGGAGTTGGTGGCATGTGAAACCCGCATGTGGAGCATTCGTTTGTGTGGGATGCTCTACCAGGTTCATTCCTAGATAATGCACTCAAAGGGCACTAAGCATAGAGTGTGAAAACTGAGTTTCCTTGAGAGCTGCTTGGAAGCCTGATGGTGTGTGAAGTTAGTGAGCCAAATGGAGTTGTTCTCCCACAAGAACCACTCGGCTGATCCTTCTTCAATATGCCCTTCACCAACATGCAGTGTTTCCTTGATTGAATTAGCTCTCACACCAATATTTGCGTCTAGAGCCTTTGCATTGAGGGCTATCTGAAAACGGCTGTGGCGCTGAAGTTGCCTGTGAATGTGGAGTTGGTGGCATGTGTAACCCGCATGTGGAGCATTCGTTTGTGTGGGATGCTCTACCAGGTTCATTCCTAGATAATGCACTCAAAGGGCACTAAGCATAGAGTGTGAAAACTGAGTTTCCTTGAGAGCTGCTTGGAAGCCTGATGGTGTGTGAAGTTAGTGAGCCAAATGGAGTTGTTCTCCCACAAGTATCACTCGGCTGATTCTTCTTCAATATGCCCTTCACCAACATGCAGTGTTTCCTTGATTGAATTAGCTCTCACACCAATATTTGCGTCTAGAGCCTTTGCATTGAGGGCTATCTGAATACGGCTGTGGTTCTGAAGTTGCCTGTGAATGTGGAGTTGGTGGCATGTGAAATCCGCATGTGGAGCATTCGTTTGTGTGGGATGCTCTACCAGGTTCATTCCTAGATAATGCACTCAAAGGGCACTAAGCATAGAGTGTGAAAACTGAGTTTCCTTGAGAGCTGCTTGGAAGCCTGATGGTGTGTGAAGTTAGTGAGGCAAATGGAGTTGTTCTCCCACAAGAACCACTCGGCTGATCCTTCTTCAATATGCCCTTCACCAACATGCAGTGTTTCCTTGATTGAATTAGCTCTCACACCAATATTTGCGTCTAGAGCCTTTGCATTGAGGGCTATCTGAAAACGGCTGTGGCGCTGAAGTTGCCTGTGAATGTGGAGTTGGTGGCATGTGAAACCCGCATGTGGAGCATTCGTTTGTGTGGGATGCTCTACCAGGTTCATTCCTAGATAATGCACTCAAAGGGCACTAAGCATAGAGTGTGAAAACTGAGTTTCCTTGAGAGCTGCTTGGAAGCCTGATCGTGTGTGAAGTTAGTGAGCCAAATGGAGTTGTTCTCCCACAAGTATCACTCGGCTGATTCTTCTTCAATATGCCCTTCACCAACATGCAGTGTTTCCTTGATTGAATTAGCTCTCACACCAATATTTGCGTCTAGAGCCTTTGCATTGAGGGCTATCTGAAAACGGCTGTGGCGCTGAAGGTGCCTGTGAATGTGGAGTTGGTGGCATGTGAAACCCGCATGTGGAGCATTCGTTTGTGTGGGATGCTGACCAAGCCTCCTTTCAGTCCTAGGCACACAAAGGACACTAAGCATAGAGTGTGAAACTGAATTTCCTTGAGAGCTGCTTGGAAGCCTGATGGTGTGTGAAGTTAGTGAGCCAAATGGAGTTGTTCTCCCACAAGAACCACTTGGCTGATTCTTCTTCAATATTCCCTTCACCAACATGCAATGTTTCCTTGATTGAATTAGCTCTCACACCAATATTTGCGTCTAGAGCCTTTGCATTGAGGGCTATCTGAAAACGGCTGTGGCTCTGAAGTTGCCTGTGAATGTGGAGTTGGTGGCATGTGAAACCCGCATGTGGAGCATTCGTTTGTGTGGGATGCTCTACCAGGTTCATTCCTAGATAATGCACTCAAAGGGCACTAAGCATAGAGTGTGAAAAATGAGTTTCCTTGAGAGCTGCTTGGAAGCCTGATGGTGTGTGAAGTTAGTGAGCCAAATGGAGTTGTTCTCCCACAAGAACCACTCGGCTGATCCTTCTTCAATATGCCCTTCACCAACATGCAGTGTTTCCTTGATTGAATTAGCTCTCACACCAATATTTGCGTCTAGAGCCTTTGCACTGAGAGCTATCTGAAAATGGCTGTGGCGCTGAAGTTGCCTGTGAATGTGGAGTTGGTGGCATGTGAAACCCGCATGTGGAGCATTCGATTGTGTGGGATGCTGACCAAGCCTCATTTCAGTCCTAGGCACACAAAGGGCACTAAGCATAGAGTGTGAAAACCAAATTTCCTTGAGAGCTGCTTGGAAGCCTGATGGTGTGTGAAGTTAGTGAGCCAAATGGAGTTGTTCTCCCACAAGAACCACTCGGCTGATCCTTCTTCAATATGCGCTTCACCAACATGCAGTGTTCCCTTGATTGAATTAGCTCTCACACCAATATTTGCGTCCAGAGCCTTTGCATTGAGGGCTATCTGAAAATGGCTGTGGCTCTGAAGCTGCCTGTGAATGTGGAGTGGGTGGCATGTGAAACCCGCATGTGGAGCATTCGTTTGTGTGGGATGCTCTACCAGGTTCATTCCTAGATAATGCACTCAAAGGGCACTAAGCATAGAGTGTGAAAACTGAGTTTCCTTGAGAGCTGCTTGGAAGCCTGATGGTGTGTGAAGTTAGTGAGCCAAATGGAGTTGTTCTCCCACAAGAACCACTCGGCTGATCCTTCTTCAATATGCCCTTCACCAACATGCAGTGTTTCCTTGATTGAATTAGCTCTCACACCAATATTTGCGTCTAGAGACTTTGCATTGAGAGCTATCTGAAAATGGCTGTGGCGCTGAAGTTGCCTGTGAATGTGGAGTTGGTGGCATGTGAAACCCGCATGTGGAGCATTCGATTGTGTGGGATGCTGACCAAGCCTCATTTCAGTCCTAGGCACACAAAGGGCACTAAGCATAGAGTGTGAAAACCAAACTTCCTTGAGAGCTGCTTGGAAGCCTGATGGTGTGTGAAGTTAGTGAGCCAAATGGAGTTGTTCTCCCACAAGAACCACTCGGCTGATTCTTCTTCAATATGCCCTTCACCAACATGCAGTGTTTCCTTGATTGAATTAGCTCTCACACCAATATTTGCGTCTAGAGCCTTTGCATTGAGAGCTATCTGAAAATGGCTGTGGCGCTGAAGTTGCCTGTGAATGTGGAGTTGGTGGCATGTGAAACCCGCATGTGGAGCATTCGTTTGTGTGGGATGCTCTACCAGGTTCATTCCTAGATAATGCATTCAAAGGGCACTAAGCATAGAGTGTGAAAACTGAGTTTCCTTGTGAGCTGCTTGGAAGCCTGATGGTGTGTGAAGTTAGTGAGCCAAATGGAGTTGTTCTCCCACAAGTATCACTCGGCTGATTCTTCTTCAATATGCCCTTCACCAACATGCAGTGTTTCCTTGATTGAATTAGCTCTCACACCAATATTTGCGTCTAGAGCCTTTGCATTGAGGGCTATCTGAAAACGGCTGTGGCGCTGAAGTTGCCTGTGAATGTGGAGTTGGTGGCATGTGAAACCCGCATGTGGAGCATTCGTTTGTGTGGGATGCTGTCCAAGCCTCCTTTCAGTCCAAGGCACACAAAGGACACTAAGCATAGAGTGTGAAACTGAATTTCCTTGAGAGCTGCTTGGAAGCCTGATGGTGTGTGAAGTTAGTGAGCCAAATGGAGTTGTTCTCCCACAAGAACCACTTGGCTGATTCTTCTTCAATATTCCCTTCACCAACATGCAGTGTTTCCTTGATTGAATTAGCTCTCACAACAATATTTGCGTCTAGAGCCTTTGCATTGAGGGCTATCTGAAAACGGCTGTGGCTCTGAAGTTGCCTGAGAATGTGGAGTTGGTGGCATGTGAAACCCGCATGTGGAGCATTCGTTTGTGTGGGATGCTCTACCAGGTTCATTCCTAGAATATGCACTCAAAGGGCACTAAGCATAGAGTGTAAAAACTGAGTTTCCTTGAGAGCTGCTTGGAAGCCGGATGGTGTGTGAAGTTAGTGAGCCAAATGGAGTTGTTCTCCCACAAGAACCACTCGGCTGATCCTTCTTCAATATGCCCTTCACCAACATGCAGTGTTTCCTTGATTGAATTAGCTCTCACACCAATATTTGCGTCTAGAGCCTTTGCATTGAGAGCTATCTGAAAATGGCTGTGGCGCTGAAGTTGCCTGTGAATGTGGAGTTGGTGGAATGTGAAACCCGCATGTGGAGCATTCGATTGTGTGGGATGCTGACCAAGCCTCATTTCAGTCCTAGGCACACAAAGGGCACTAAGCATACAGTGTGAAAACTAAATTTCCTTGAGAGCTGCTTGGAAGCCTGATGGTGTGTGAAGTTAGTGAGCCAAATGGAGTTGTTCTCCCACAAGAACCACTCGGCTGATCCTTCTTCAATATGCCCTTCACCAACATGCAGTGTTCCCTTCATTGAATTAGCTCTCACACCAATATTTGCGTCTAGAGCCTTTGCATTGAGGGCTATCTGAAAACGGCTGTGGCGCTGAAGTTGCCTGTGAATGTGGAGTTGGTGGCATGTGAAACCCGCATGTGGAGCATTCGTTTGTGTGGGATGCTCTACCAGGTTCATTCCTAGATAATGCACTCAAAGGGCACTAAGCATAGAGTGTGAAAACTAAATTTCCTTGAGAGCTGCTTGGAAGCCTGATGGTGTGTGAAGTTAGTGAGCCAAATGGAGTTGTTCTCCCACAAGAACCACTCGGCTGATCCTTCTTCAATATGCCCTTCACCAACATGCAGTGTTTCCTTGATTGAATTAGCTCTCACACCAATATTTGCGTCTAGAGCCTTTGCATTGAGGGCTATCTGAAAACGGCTGTGGCGCTGAAGTTGCCTGTGAATGTGGAGTTGGTGGCATGTGAAATCCGCATGTGGAGCATTCGTTTGTGTGGGATGCTCTACCAGGTTCATTCCTAGATAATGCACTCAAAGGGCACTAAGCATAGAGTGTGAAAACTGAGTTTCCTTGAGAGCTGCTTGGAAGCCTGATGGTGTGTGAAGTTAGTGAGCCAAATGGAGTTGTTCTCCCACATGAACCACTCAGCTGATCCTTCTTCAATATGCCCTTCACCAACATGCAGTGTTTCCTTGATTGAATTAGCTCTCACACCAATATTTGCGTCTAGAGCCTTTGCATTGAGGCCTATCTGAAAACGGCTGTGGCGCTGAAGTTGCCTGTGAATGTGGAGTTGATGGCATGTGAAACCCGCATGTGGAGCATTCGTTTGTGTGGGATGCTCTACCAGGTTCATTCATAGATAATGCACTCAAAGGGCACTAAGCATAGAGTGTGAAAACTGAGTTTCCTTGAGAGCTGCTTGGAAGCCTGATGGTGTGTGAAGTTAGTGAGCCAAATGGAGTTGTTCTCCCACAAGATCCACTTGGCTGATCCTTCTTCAATATGCCCTTCACCAACATGCAGTGTTTCCTCGATTGATTTAGCTCTCACACCAATATTTGCGTCTAGAGCCTTTGCATTGAGGGCTATCTGAAAACGGCTGTGGCGCTGAAGTTGCCTGAGAATGTGGAGTTAGTGGCATGTGAAACCCGCATGTGGAGCATTCGTTTCTGTAAATGCTCTACCAGGTTCATTCCTAGAAATTGCACTCAAATGGCACTAAGCATAAAGTGTGAAAACTGAGTTTCCTTGAGAGCTGCTTGGAAGCCTGATGGTGTGTGAAGTTAGTGAGCCAAATGGAGTTGTTCTCCCACAAGAACCACTCGGCTGATCCTTCTTCAATATGCCCTTCACCAACATGCAGTGTTTCCTTGATTGAATTAGCTCTCACACCAATATTTGCGTCTAGAGCCTTTGCATTGAGGGCTATCTGAAAACGGCTGTGGCGCTGAAGTTGCCTGTGAATGTGGAGTTGGTGGCATGTGAAACCCGCATGTGGAGCATTCGTTTGTGTGGGATGCTCACCAAGCTTCATTTCAGTCCTAGGCACTCAAAGGGCACTAAGCATAAAGTGTGAAAACTGAGTTTCCTTGAGAGCTGCTTGGAAGCCTGATGGTGTGTGAAGTTAGTGAGCCAAATGGAGTTGTTCTCCCACAAGAACCACTCGGCTGATCCTTCTTCAATATGCCCTTCACCAACATGCAGTGTTCCCTTGATTGAATTAGCTCTCACACCAATATTTGCGTCTAGAGCCTTTGCATTGAGGGCTATCTGAAAACGGCTGTGGCGCTGAAGTTGCTGTGAATGTGGAGTTGGTGGCATGTGAAACCCGCATGTGGAGCATTCGTTTGTGTGGGATGCTCTACCAGGTTCATTCCTAGATAATGCACACAAAGGGCACTAAGCATAGAGTGTGAAAACTGAGTTTCCTTGAGAGCTGCTTGGAAGCCTGATGGTGTGTGAAGTTAGTGAGCCAAATGGAGTTGTTCTCCCACAAGAACCACTCGGCTGATCCTTCTTCAATATGCCCTTCACCAACATGCAGTGTTTCCTTGATTGAATTAGCTCTCACACCAATATTTGCGTCTAGAGCCTTTGCATTGAGAGCTATCTGAAAACGGCTGTGGCGCTGAAGTTGCCTGTGAATGTGGAGTTGGTGGCATGTGAAACCCGCATGTGGAGCATTCGATTGTGTGGGATGCTGACCAAGCCTCATTTCAGTCCTAGGCACACAAAGGGCACTAAGCATAGAGTGTGAAAACTAAATTTCCTTGAGAGCTGCTTGGAAGCCTGATGGTGTGTGAAGTTAGTGAGCCAAATGGAGTTGTTCTCCCACAAGAACCACTCGGCTGATCCTTCTTCAATATGCCCTTCACCAACATGCAGTGTTCCCTTGATTGAATTAGCTCTCACACCAATATTTGCGTCTAGAGCCTTTGCATTGAGGGCTATCTGAAAACGGCTGTGGCGCTGAAGTTGCCTGTGAATGTGGAGTTGGTGGCATGTGAAACCCGCATGTGGAGCATTCGTTTGTGTGGGATGCTCTACCAGGTTCATTCCTAGAATATGCACTCAAAGGGCACTAAGCATAGAGTGTGAAAACGGAGTTTCCTTGAGAGCTGCTTGGAAGCCTGATGGTGTGTGAAGTTAGTGAGCCAAATGGAGTTGTTCTCCCACAAGAATCACTCGGCTGATCCTTCTTCAATATGCCCTTCACCAACATGCAGTGTTTCCTTGATTGAATTAGCTCTCACACCAATATTTGCGTCTAGAGCCTTTGCATTGAGGGCTATCTGAAAATGGCTGTGGCGCTGAAGTTGCCAATGAATGTGGAGTTGGTGGCATGTGAAACCCGCATGTGGAGCATTCGTTTGTGTGGGATGCTCACCAAGCTTCATTTCAGTCCTAGGCACTCAAAGGGCACTAAGCATAGAGTGTGAAAACTGAGTTTCCTTGAGAGCTGCTTGGAAGCCTGATGGTGTGTGAAGTTAGTGAGGCAAATGGAGTTGTTCTCCCACAAGAACCACTCGGCTGATCCTTCTTCAATATGCCCTTCACCAACATGCAGTGTTTCCTTGATTGAATTAGCTCTCACACCAATATTTGCGTCTAGAGCCTTTGCATTGAGAGCTATCTGAAAATGGCTGTGGCGCTGAAGTTGCCTGTGAATGTGGAGTTGGTGGCATGTGAAACCCGCATGTGGAGCATTCGATTGTGTGGGATGCTGACCAAGCCTCATTTCAGTCCTAGGCACACAAAGGGCACTAAGCATAGAGTGTGAAAACCAAATTTCCTTGAGAGCTGCTTGGAAGCCTGATGGTGTGTGAAGTTAGTGAGCCAAATGGAGTTGTTCTCCCACAAGAACCACTCGGCTGATCCTTCTTCAATATGCGCTTCACCAACATGCAGTGTTCCCTTGATTGAATTAGCTCTCACACCAATATTTGCGTCCAGAGCCTTTGCATTGAGGGCTATCTGAAAATGGCTGTGGCTCTGAAGCTGCCTGTGAATGTGGAGTGGGTGGCATGTGAAACCCGCATGTGGAGCATTCGTTTGTGTGGGATGCTCTACCAGGTTCATTCCTAGATAATGCACTCAAAGGGCACTAAGCATAGAGTGTGAAAACTGAGTTTCCTTGAGAGCTGCTTGGAAGCCTGATGGTGTGTGAAGTTAGTGAGCCAAATGGAGTTGTTCTCCCACAAGAACCACTCGGCTGATCCTTCTTCAATATGCCCTTCACCAACATGCAGTGTTTCCTTGATTGAATTAGCTCTCACACCAATATTTGCGTCTAGAGACTTTGCATTGAGAGCTATCTGAAAATGGCTGTGGCGCTGAAGTTGCCTGTGAATGTGGAGTTGGTGGCATGTGAAACCCGCATGTGGAGCATTCGATTGTGTGGGATGCTGACCAAGCCTCATTTCAGTCCTAGGCACACAAAGGGCACTAAGCATAGAGTGTGAAAACCAAACTTCCTTGAGAGCTGCTTGGAAGCCTGATGGTGTGTGAAGTTAGTGAGCCAAATGGAGTTGTTCTCCCACAAGAACCACTCGGCTGATTCTTCTTCAATATGCCCTTCACCAACATGCAGTGTTTCCTTGATTGAATTAGCTCTCACACCAATATTTGCGTCTAGAGCCTTTGCATTGAGAGCTATCTGAAAATGGCTGTGGCGCTGAAGTTGCCTGTGAATGTGGAGTTGGTGGCATGTGAAACCCGCATGTGGAGCATTCGTTTGTGTGGGATGCTCTACCAGGTTCATTCCTAGATAATGCATTCAAAGGGCACTAAGCATAGAGTGTGAAAACTGAGTTTCCTTGTGAGCTGCTTGGAAGCCTGATGGTGTGTGAAGTTAGTGAGCCAAATGGAGTTGTTCTCCCACAAGTATCACTCGGCTGATTCTTCTTCAATATGCCCTTCACCAACATGCAGTGTTTCCTTGATTGAATTAGCTCTCACACCAATATTTGCGTCTAGAGCCTTTGCATTGAGGGCTATCTGAAAACGGCTGTGGCGCTGAAGTTGCCTGTGAATGTGGAGTTGGTGGCATGTGAAACCCGCATGTGGAGCATTCGTTTGTGTGGGATGCTGTCCAAGCCTCCTTTCAGTCCAAGGCACACAAAGGACACTAAGCATAGAGTGTGAAACTGAATTTCCTTGAGAGCTGCTTGGAAGCCTGATGGTGTGTGAAGTTAGTGAGCCAAATGGAGTTGTTCTCCCACAAGAACCACTTGGCTGATTCTTCTTCAATATTCCCTTCACCAACATGCAGTGTTTCCTTGATTGAATTAGCTCTCACAACAATATTTGCGTCTAGAGCCTTTGCATTGAGGGCTATCTGAAAACGGCTGTGGCTCTGAAGTTGCCTGAGAATGTGGAGTTGGTGGCATGTGAAACCCGCATGTGGAGCATTCGTTTGTGTGGGATGCTCTACCAGGTTCATTCCTAGAATATGCACTCAAAGGGCACTAAGCATAGAGTGTAAAAACTGAGTTTCCTTGAGAGCTGCTTGGAAGCCTGATGGTGTGTGAAGTTAGTGAGCCAAATGGAGTTGTTCTCCCACAAGAACCACTCGGCTGATCCTTCTTCAATATGCCCTTCACCAACATGCAGTGTTTCCTTGATTGAATTAGCTCTCACACCAATATTTGCGTCTAGAGCCTTTGCATTGAGAGCTATCTGAAAATGGCTGTGGCGCTGAAGTTGCCTGTGAATGTGGAGTTGGTGGCATGTGAAACCCGCATGTGGAGCATTCGATTGTGTGGGATGCTGACCAAGCCTCATTTCAGTCCTAGGCACACAAAGGGCACTAAGCATAGAGTGTGAAAACTAAATTTCCTTGAGAGCTGCTTGGAAGCCTGATGGTGTGTGAAGTTAGTGAGCCAAATGGAGTTGTTCTCCCACAAGAACCACTCGGCTGATCCTTCTTCAATATGCCCTTCACCAACATGCAGTGTTCCCTTCATTGAATTAGCTCTCACACCAATATTTGCGTCTAGAGCCTTTGCATTGAGGGCTATCTGAAAACGGCTGTGGCGCTGAAGTTGCCTGTGAATGTGGAGTTGGTGGCATGTGAAACCCGCATGTGGAGCATTCGTTTGTGTGGGATGCTCTACCAGGTTCATTCCTAGATAATGCACTCAAAGGGCACTAAGCATAGAGTGTGAAAACTAAATTTCCTTGAGAGCTGCTTGGAAGCCTGATGGTGTGTGAAGTTAGTGAGCCAAATGGAGTTGTTCTCCCACAAGAACCACTCGGCTGATCCTTCTTCAATATGCCCTTCACCAACATGCAGTGTTTCCTTGATTGAATTAGCTCTCACACCAATATTTGCGTCTAGAGCCTTTGCATTGAGGGCTATCTGAAAACGGCTGTGGCGCTGAAGTTGCCTGTGAATGTGGAGTTGGTGGCATGTGAAATCCGCATGTGGAGCATTCGTTTGTGTGGGATGCTCTACCAGGTTCATTCCTAGATAATGCACTCAAAGGGCACTAAGCATAGAGTGTGAAAACTGAGTTTCCTTGAGAGCTGCTTGGAAGCCTGATGGTGTGTGAAGTTAGTGAGCCAAATGGAGTTGTTCTCCCACAAGAACCACTCGGCTGATCCTTCTTCAATATGCCCTTCACCAACATGCAGTGTTTCCTTGATTGAATTAGCTCTCACAATAATATTTGCGTCTAGAGCCTTTGCATTGAGGGCTATCTGAAAACGGCTGTGGCGCTGAAGTTGCCTGTGAATGTGGAGTTGGTGGCATGTGAAACCCGCATGTGGAGCATTCGTTTGTGTGGGATGCTCACCAAGCTTCATTTCAGTCCTAGGCACTCAAGGGGCACTAAGCATAGAGTGTGAAAACTGAGTTTCCTTGAGAGCTGCTTGGAAGCCTGATGGTGTGTGAAGTTAGTGAGCCAAATGGAGTTGTTCTCCCACAAGAATCACTCGGCTGATCCTTCTTCAATATGCCTTTCACCAACATGCAGTGTTTCCTTGATTGAATTAGCTCTCACACCAATATTTGCGTCTAGAGCCTTTGCATTGAGGGCTATCTGAAAACGGCTGTGGCACTGAAGTTGCCTGTTGATGTGGAGTTGGTGGCATGTGAAACCCGCATGTGGAGCATCCGTTTGTGTGGGATGCTCTACCAGGTTCATTCCTAGATAATGCACTCAAAGGGCACTAAGCATAGAGTGTGAAAACTGAGTTTCCTTGAGAGCTGCTTGGAAGCCTGATGGTGTGTGAAGTTAGTGAGCCAAATGGAGTTGTTCTCCCACATGAACCACTCAGCTGATCCTTCTTCAATATGCCCTTCACCAACATGCAGTGTTTCCTTGATTGAATTAGCTCTCACACCAATATTTGCGTCTAGAGCCTTTGCATTGAGGCCTATCTGAAAACGGCTGTGGCGCTGAAGTTGCCTGTGAATGTGGAGTTGATGGCATGTGAAACCCGCATGTGGAGCATTCGTTTGTGTGGGATGCTCTACCAGGTTCATTCATAGATAATGCACTCAAAGGGCACTAAGCATAGAGTGTGAAAACTGAGTTTCCTTGAGAGCTGCTTGGAAGCCTGATGGTGTGTGAAGTTAGTGAGCCAAATGGAGTTGTTCTCCCACAAGATCCACTTGGCTGATCCTTCTTCAATATGCCCTTCACCAACATGCAGTGTTTCCTCGATTGATTTAGCTCTCACACCAATATTTGCGTCTAGAGCCTTTGCATTGAGGGCTATCTGAAAACGGCTGTGGCGCTGAAGTTGCCTGAGAATGTGGAGTTAGTGGCATGTGAAACCCGCATGTGGAGCATTCGTTTCTGTAAATGCTCTACCAGGTTCATTCCTAGAAATTGCACTCAAATGGCACTAAGCATAAAGTGTGAAAACTGAGTTTCCTTGAGAGCTGCTTGGAAGCCTGATGGTGTGTGAAGTTAGTGAGCCAAATGGAGTTGTTCTCCCACAAGAACCACTCGGCTGATCCTTCTTCAATATGCCCTTCACCAACATGCAGTGTTTCCTTGATTGAATTAGCTCTCACACCAATATTTGCGTCTAGAGCCTTTGCATTGAGGGCTATCTGAAAACGGCTGTGGCGCTGAAGTTGCCTGTGAATGTGGAGTTGGTGGCATGTGAAACCCGCATGTGGAGCATTCGTTTGTGTGGGATGCTCACCAAGCTTCATTTCAGTCCTAGGCACTCAAAGGGCACTAAGCATAAAGTGTGAAAACTGAGTTTCCTTGAGAGCTGCTTGGAAGCCTGATGGTGTGTGAAGTTAGTGAGCCAAATGGAGTTGTTCTCCCACAAGAATCACTCGGCTGATCCTTCTTCAATATGCCCTTCACCAACATGCAGTGTTCCCTTGATTGAATTAGCTCTCACACCAATATTTGCGTCTAGAGCCTTTGCATTGAGGGCTATCTGAAAACGGCTGTGGCGCTGAAGTTGCTGTGAATGTGGAGTTGGTGGCATGTGAAACCCGCATGTGGAGCATTCGTTTGTGTGGGATGCTCTACCAGGTTCATTCCTAGATAATGCACACAAAGGGCACTAAGCATAGAGTGTGAAAACTGAGTTTCCTTGAGAGCTGCTTGGAAGCCTGATGGTGTGTGAAGTTAGTGAGCCAAATGGAGTTGTTCTCCCACAAGAACCACTCGGCTGATCCTTCTTCAATATGCCCTTCACCAACATGCAGTGTTTCCTTGATTGAATTAGCTCTCACACCAATATTTGCGTCTAGAGCCTTTGCATTGAGAGCTATCTGAAAACGGCTGTGGCGCTGAAGTTGCCTGTGAATGTGGAGTTGGTGGCATGTGAAACCCGCATGTGGAGCATTCGATTGTGTGGGATGCTGACCAAGCCTCATTTCAGTCCTAGGCACACAAAGGGCACTAAGCATAGAGTGTGAAAACTAAATTTCCTTGAGAGCTGCTTGGAAGCCTGATGGTGTGTGAAGTTAGTGAGCCAAATGGAGTTGTTCTCCCACAAGAACCACTCGGCTGATCCTTCTTCAATATGCCCTTCACCAACATGCAGTGTTCCCTTGATTGAATTAGCTCTCACACCAATATTTGCGTCTAGAGCCTTTGCATTGAGGGCTATCTGAAAACGGCTGTGGCGCTGAAGTTGCCTGTGAATGTGGAGTTGGTGGCATGTGAAACCCGCATGTGGAGCATTCGTTTGTGTGGGATGCTCTACCAGGTTCATTCCTAGAATATGCACTCAAAGGGCACTAAGCATAGAGTGTGAAAACGGAGTTTCCTTGAGAGCTGCTTGGAAGCCTGATGGTGTGTGAAGTTAGTGAGCCAAATGGAGTTGTTCTCCCACAAGAATCACTCGGCTGATCCTTCTTCAATATGCCCTTCACCAACATGCAGTGTTTCCTTGATTGAATTAGCTCTCACACCAATATTTGCGTCTAGAGCCTTTGCATTGAGGGCTATCTGAAAATGGCTGTGGCGCTGAAGTTGCCAATGAATGTGGAGTTGGTGGCATGTGAAACCCGCATGTGGAGCATTCGTTTGTGTGGGATGCTCACCAAGCTTCATTTCAGTCCTAGGCACTCAAAGGGCACTAAGCATAGAGTGTGAAAACTGAGTTTCCTTGAGAGCTGCTTGGAAGCCTGATGGTGTGTGAAGTTAGTGAGGCAAATGGAGTTGTTCTCCCACAAGAACCACTCGGCTGATCCTTCTTCAATATGCCCTTCACCAACATGCAGTGTTTCCTTGATTGAATTAGCTCTCACACCAATATTTGCGTCTAGAGCCTTTGCATTGAGAGCTATCTGAAAATGGCTGTGGCGCTGAAGTTGCCTGTGAATGTGGAGTTGGTGGCATGTGAAACCCGCATGTGGAGCATTCGATTGTGTGGGATGCTGACCAAGCCTCATTTCAGTCCTAGGCACACAAAGGGCACTAAGCATAGAGTGTGAAAACTAAATTTCCTTGAGAGCTGCTTGGAAGCCTGATGGTGTGTGAAGTTAGTGAGCCAAATGGAGTTGTTCTCCCACAAGAACCACTCGGCTGATCCTTCTTCAATATGCCCTTCACCAACATGCAGTGTTTCCTTGATTGAATTAGCTCTCACACCAATATTTGCGTCTAGAGCCTTTGCATTGAGGGCTATCTGAAAACGGCTGTGGCGCTGAAGTTGCCTGTGAATGTGGAGTTGGTGGCATGTGAAACCCGCATGTGGAGCATTCGTTTGTGTGGGATGCTCTACCAGGTTCATTCCTAGATAATGCACACAAAGGGCACTAAGCATAGAGTGTGAAAACGGAGTTTCCTTGAGAGCTGCTTGGAAGCCTGATGGTGTGTGAAGTTAGTGAGCCAAATGGAGTTGTTCTCCCACAAGAACCACTCGGCTGATCCTTCTTCAATATGCCCTTCACCAACATGCAGTGTTTCCTTGATTGAATTAGCTCTCACACCAATATTTGCGTCTAGAGCCTTTGCATTGAGAGCTATCTGAAAATGGCTGTGGCGCTGAAGTTGCCTGTGAATGTGGAGTTGGTGGCATGTGAAACCCGCATGTGGAGCATTCGATTGTGTGGGATGCTGACCAAGCCTCATTTCAGTCCTAGGCACACAAAGGGCACTAAGCATAGAGTGTGAAAACTGAGTTTCCTTGAGAGCTGCTTGGAAGCCTGATGGTGTGTGAAGTTAGTGAGCCAAATGGAGTTGTTCTCCCACAAGAACCACTCGGCTGATCCTTCTTCAATATGCCCTTCACCAACATGCAGTGTTTCCTTGATTGAATTAGCTCTCACAATAATATTTGCGTCTAGAGCCTTTGCATTGAGGGCTATCTGAAAACGGCTGTGGCGCTGAAGTTGCCTGAGAATGTGGAGTTAGTGGCATGTGAAACCCGCATGTGGAGCATTCGTTTCTGTAAATGCTCTACCAGGTTCATTCCTAGAAATTGCACTCAAATGGCACTAAGCATAAAGTGTGAAAACTGAGTTTCCTTGAGAGCTGCTTGGAAGCCTGATGGTGTGTGAAGTTAGTGAGCCAAATGGAGTTGTTCTCCCACAGGAACCACTCGGCTGATCCTTCTTCAATATGCCCTTCACCAACATGCAGTGTTTCCTTGATTGAATTAGCTCTCACACCAATATTTGCGTCTAGAGCCTTTGCATTGAGGGCTATCTGAAAACGGCTGTGGCGCTGAAGTTGCCTGTGAATGTGGAGTTGGTGGCATGTGAAACCCGCATGTGGAGCATTCGTTTGTGTGGGATGCTCACCAAGCTTCATTTCAGTCCTAGGCACTCAAAGGGCACTAAGCATAAAGTGTGAAAACTGAGTTTCCTTGAGAGCTGCTTGGAAGCCTGATGGTGTGTGAAGTTAGTGAGCCAAATGGAGTTGTTCTCCCACAAGAACCACTCGGCTGATCCTTCTTCAATATGCCCTTCACCAACATGCAGTGTTCCCTTGATTGAATTAGCTCTCACACCAATATTTGCGTCTAGAGCCTTTGCATTGAGGGCTATCTGAAAACGGCTGTGGCGCTGAAGTTGCTGTGAATGTGGAGTTGGTGGCATGTGAAACCCGCATGTGGAGCATTCGTTTGTGTGGGATGCTCTACCAGGTTCATTCCTAGATAATGCACACAAAGGGCACTAAGCATAGAGTGTGAAAACTGAGTTTCCTTGAGAGCTGCTTGGAAGCCTGATGGTGTGTGAACTTAGTGAGCCAAATGGAGTTGTTCTCCCACAAGAACCACTCGGCTGATCCTTCTTCAATATGCCCTTCACCAACATGCAGTGTTTCCTTGATTGAATTAGCTCTCACACCAATATTTGCGTCTAGAGCCTTTGCATTGAGAGCTATCTGAAAACGGCTGTGGCGCTGAAGTTGCCTGTGAATGTGGAGTTGGTGGCATGTGAAACCCGCATGTGAGCATTCGATTGTGTGGGATGCTGACCAAGCCTCATTTCAGTCCTAGGCACACAAAGGGCACTAAGCATAGAGTGTGAAAACTAAATTTCCTTGAGAGCTGCTTGGAAGCCTGATGGTGTGTGAAGTTAGTGAGCCAAATGGAGTTGTTCTCCCACAAGAACCACTCGGCTGATCCTTCTTCAATATGCCCTTCACCAACATGCAGTGTTCCCTTGATTGAATTAGCTCTCACACCAATATTTGCGTCTAGAGCCTTTGCATTGAGGGCTATCTGAAAACGGCTGTGGCGCTGAAGTTGCCTGTGAATGTGGAGTTGGTGGCATGTGAAACCCGCATGTGGAGCATTCGTTTGTGTGGGATGCTCTACCAGGTTCATTCCTAGAATATGCACTCAAAGGGCACTAAGCATAGAGTGTGAAAACGGAGTTTCCTTGAGAGCTGCTTGGAAGCCTGATGGTGTGTGAAGTTAGTGAGCCAAATGGAGTTGTTCTCCCACAAGAATCACTCGGCTGATCCTTCTTCAATATGCCCTTCACCAACATGCAGTGTTTCCTTGATTGAATTAGCTCTCACACCAATATTTGCGTCTAGAGCCTTTGCATTGAGGGCTATCTGAAAATGGCTGTGGCGCTGAAGTTGCCAATGAATGTGGAGTTGGTGGCATGTGAAACCCGCATGTGGAGCATTCGTTTGTGTGGGATGCTCACCAAGCTTCATTTCAGTCCTAGGCACTCAAAGGGCACTAAGCATAGAGTGTGAAAACTGAGTTTCCTTGAGAGCTGCTTGGAAGCCTGATGGTGTGTGAAGTTAGTGAGGCAAATGGAGTTGTTCTCCCACAAGAACCACTCGGCTGATCCTTCTTCAATATGCCCTTCACCAACATGCAGTGTTTCCTTGATTGAATTAGCTCTCACACCAATATTTGCGTCTAGAGCCTTTGCATTGAGAGCTATCTGAAAATGGCTGTGGCGCTGAAGTTGCCTGTGAATGTGGAGTTGGTGGCATGTGAAACCCGCATGTGGAGCATTCGATTGTGTGGGATGCTGACCAAGCCTCATTTCAGTCCTAGGCACACAAAGGGCACTAAGCATAGAGTGTGAAAACTAAATTCCTTGAGAGCTGCTTGGAAGCCTGATGGTGTGTGAAGTTAGTGAGCCAAATGGAGTTGTTCTCCCACAAGAACCACTCGGCTGATCCTTCTTCAATATGCCCTTCACCAACATGCAGTGTTTCCTTGATTGAATTAGCTCTCACACCAATATTTGCGTCTAGAGCCTTTGCATTGAGGGCTATCTGAAAACGGCTGTGGCGCTGAAGTTGCCTGTGAATGTGGAGTTGGTGGCATGTGAAACCGCATGTGGAGCATTCGTTTGTGTGGGATGCTCTACCAGGTTCATTCCTAGATAATGCACACAAAGGGCACTAAGCATAGAGTGTGAAAACGGAGTTTCCTTGAGAGCTGCTTGGAAGCCTGATGGTGTGTGAAGTTAGTGAGCCAAATGGAGTTGTTCTCCCACAAGAACCACTCGGCTGATCCTTCTTCAATATGCCCTTCACCAACATGCAGTGTTTCCTTGATTGAATTAGCTCTCACACCAATATTTGCGTCTAGAGCCTTTGCATTGAGAGCTATCTGAAAATGGCTGTGGCGCTGAAGTTGCCTGTGAATGTGGAGTTGGTGGCATGTGAAACCCGCATGTGGAGCATTCGATTGTGTGGGATGCTGACCAAGCCTCATTTCAGTCCTAGGCACACAAAGGGCACTAAGCATAGAGTGTGAAAACTGAGTTTCCTTGAGAGCTGCTTGGAAGCCTGATGGTGTGTGAAGTTAGTGAGCCAAATGGAGTTGTTCTCCCACAAGAACCACTCGGCTGATCCTTCTTCAATATGCCCTTCACCAACATGCAGTGTTTCCTTGATTGAATTAGTTCTCACACCAATATTTGCGTCTAGAGCCTTTGCATTGAGGGCTATCTGAAAACGGCTGTGGCGCTGAAGTTGCCTGTGAATGTGGAGTTGGTGGCATGTGAAACCCGCATGTGGAGCATTCGTTTGTGTGGGATGCTCTACCAGGTTCATTCCTAGAATATGCACTCAAAGGGCACTAAGCATAGAGTGTGAAAACGGAGTTTCCTTGAGAGCTGCTTGGAAGCCTGATGGTGTGTGAAGTTAGTGAGCCAAATGGAGTTGTTCTCCCACAAGAATCACTCGGCTGATCCTTCTTCAATATGCCCTTCACCAACATGCAGTGTTTCCTTGATTGAATTAGCTCTCACACCAATATTTGCGTCTAGAGCCTTTGCATTGAGGGCTATCTGAAAATGGCTGTGGCGCTGAAGTTGCCTGAGAATGTGGAGTTGGTGGCATGTGAAACCCGCATGTGGAGCATTCGTTTGTGTGGGATGCTCTACCAGGTTCATTCCTAGATAATGCACTCAAAGGGCACTAAGCATAGAGTGTGAAAACTGAGTTTCCTTGAGATCTGCTTGAAGCCTGATGGTGTGTGAAGTTAGTGAGCCAAATGGAGTTGTTCTCCCACAAGAACCACTCGGCTGATCCTTCTTCAATATGCCCTTCACCAACATGCAGTATTCCCTTGATTGAATTAGCTCTCACACCAATATTTGCGTCTAGAGCCTTTGCATTGAGGGCTATCTGAAAACGGCTGTGGCGCTGAAGTTGCCTGTGAATGTGGAGATGGTGACATGTGAAACCCGCATGTGGAGCATTCGTTTGTGTGGGATGCTCAACAAGCTTCATTTCAGTCCTAGGCACTCAAGGGCACTAAGCATAGAGTGTTAAAACGAAGTTTCCTTGAGAGCTGCTTGGAAGCCTGATGGTGTGTGAAGTTAGTGAGCCAAATGTAGTTGTTCTCCCACAAGAACCACTCGGCTGATTCTTCTTCAATATGCCCTTCACCAACATGCAGTGTTCCCTTGATTGAATTAGCTCTCACACCAATATTTGCGTCTAGAGCCTTTGCATTGAGGGCTATCTGAAAACGGCTGTGGCGCTGAAGTTGCCTGTGAATGTGGAGTTGGTGGCATGTGAAACCCGCATGTGGAACATTCGTTTGTGTGGGATGCTCTACCAGGTTCATTCCTAGATAATGCACACAAAGGGCACTAAGCATAGAGTGTGAAAACTGAGTTTCCTTGAGAGCTGCTTGGAAGCCTGATGGTGTGTGAAGTTAGTGAGCCAAATGGAGTAGTTCTCCCACAAGAACCACTCGGCTGATCCTTCTTCAAT